>NW_025943737.1:0-75931 GCF_000764305.2 Hyalella azteca | reverse complement strand
GCGGTGCCCCAACACCAGCGGTGCCCCAACACCAGCGGTGCCCCAACACCAGCGGTGCCCCAACACCAGCGGTGCCCCAACACCAGCGGTGCCCCAACACCAGCGGTGCCCCAACACCAGCGGTGCCCCAACACCAGCGGTGCCCCAACACCAGCGGTGCCCCAACACCAGCGGTGCCCCAACACCAGCGGTGCCCCAACAATTTTGGTACCCCGATATCAACGATGGTTGCCTGCATAAGCTAACAAAATAACTTTTTTGAGGAGATTTCGGACATGAAATTAACTTGAAAAATGATGAGTGCAGAAACAAGTTCATGTTGTCGACTTAGGAAAGGCAATCGAAGATAAAAAAGTGTATGAAAATTAGTACAAAATGTGTAACTTATAGGAATATATCGAGTATCACAGAAGTGTTTTGGAACAAAATTAGATGTATAAAATACGTTAACCACGGCCGGCAAAAAACCGTAATTTAATGTTTGCCTTTAATATCAGGTTTTTGCCTCTCGCGGACTGAACAAAGAGCTGAAGTTTTTACTAAGTAAAGACTTCAGCTCATGTTCAATCTTTACGTTAATTTGATTGGCCGTAGCGAGGCATGCGCTGTGCCGAGACATGTTCCTTGTGCGCCGCTCACAGACGTCTCACTTCCCTGACACGATAATGCGCACGTTATGCGCGCAAAATGAGCACCTGCGCGTGCGCGATATACAAACAAAGGCGCGTACTTTGTAATTTGTCCCACCAAAGATACACGCAGATAGCGACAGCACTGCATTAAATGAATTTTTGAGCTCCTTTGGTTCAGAGAAAAGGTTTTTTCCTACACCGCCGATGTAGGAGACACGAGTAGCAGGGATATGGTTCTGGCGGACGAAGAATCCTGCCGCGATGTAGGCAGCCACGACATGGCAGCGATGTAGGCAGTCACGACATGCCTGCGATGTAGGCAGTCACGACATGCCTCATGCCTGCGATGTAGGCAGTCACGACATGCCCGCGATGAAGGCAGTCACGACATGCCAGCGATGTAGGCAGTCACGACATGCCAGCGATGTAGGCAGTCACGACATGCCAGCGATGTAGGCAGTCACGACATGCCAGCGATGTAGGCAGTCACGACATGCCAGCGATGTAGGCAGTCACGACATGCCAGCGATGTAGGCAGTCACGACATGCCAGCGATGTAGGCAGTCACGACATGCCAGCGATGTAGGCAGTCACGACATGCCAGCGATGTAGGCAGTCACGACATGCCAGCGATGTAGGCAGTCACGACATGCCAGCGATGTAGGCAGTCACGACATGCCAGCGATGTAGGCAGTCACGACATGCCAGCGATGTAGGCAGTCACGACATGCCAGCGATGTAGGCAGTCACGACATGCCAGCGATGTAGGCAGTCACGACATGCCAGCGATGTAGGCAGTCACGACATGCCAGCGATGTAGGCAGTCACGACATGCCAGCGATGTAGGCAGTCACGACATGCCAGCGATGTAGGCAGTCACGACATGCCAGCGATGTAGGCAGTCACGACATGCCAGCGATGTAGGCAGTCACGACATGCCAGCGATGTAGGCAGTCACGACATGCCAGCGATGTAGGCAGTCACGACATGCCAGCGATGTAGGCAGTCACGACATGCCAGCGATGTAGGCAGTCACGACATGCCAGCGATGTAGGCAGTCACGGCATAGCTGCGATGTAGGCAGTCACGACACTCCAGCGATGTAGGCAGTCACGACACTCCAGCGATGTAGGCAGTCACGACATGCCAGCGATGTAGGCAGTCACGGTAAACATGGCAGGCAGGCGCTGCGATTTACTTGCGATACACAAAATGCGATCGTCGATGCGGCGCACAACGCGGCCGCCGCACGCGAGCCGCGTCGTGCGCCAGCCTGCGCATGTTCCTCATTTTTGGCCAAATTAATTGCCAGAAAATTGCCGCCATATTGATCAGCGATGGCGCACTGCGTCGTGTACCCCTCGACATATTCTGCACATGAGGAACAACATAGTCTCCCCGACATGTTCCCCACATACTCTCCCCGACGTACTCCCCACATACTCTCCCCGTTGTGCTCCCCTCATACTCTCCCCGATGTGCTCCCCACATACTCTCCCCGACGTACTCCCCACATACTCTCCCTCCCCCGAGCTCCCCACATATGATGTGCCGTATGGTCTCGCTTTGTCCGGTGTCGCGGTGCTGTGCGGTCTCGCTGTGCCTGGTCTCGCTGCGCATGATCTCGCTGTGCTGCATGGTCTCGTTTTGCACAGTCTCACTGTGCAATGTTTCTCTATGTGCGTGGTCTTGCTGAACTTGGTATCGCTGTGCTGCATGGTCTCTTTGTGCACTGTCTAGCTGTGCTGTGCACGGTCTCACTGTACAAGGTCTCGCTCCGCATGGTCTCGGGTAATCATGGTCTCAATATGCACACAGTCTCGCTGCGCTGCACTGCTGAGGGTCATGAGACTTCTAAGCCTCTTTGGGTCTCCATGTCTCGTGGAAGCGTGACTCGTGGAGCGTCTCTGCGATGGCCTAATAAGCCTGTGTTTAGCGAGACTCTATATAGGCTGTCGCTGGCAGGGACATGAGCGTGACATGTCATCACGTGGCATGATGGCAAGACATGCTATGGCGAGCATGATGGCAGGACATGCGACAGCGTGCAGCTTCTTCATCACGCAACGAGATGTCTTACTTGCAAGTATATCAAAAATTTTAAACTCTGAAAAAGTAAAGAATATTATAAAAGAAAACAAAGTGCCCTGACCATTGCTCTGCGTGGTGAGCTTCGATGCAATCCATCCAAGATGTAGGAGATGCCCTATTAGTTGATTATGGATGTAGAGAATGAATAACGTTCAGGATTTAATCTTCAGGGAATTATTTCCAAATGTTCATATCAATGCTGTTCGTGCACATGAGGCCACGGTTGGTGAGATTGGCGTGGCCGAGTAGTGGAGCTAATTAAGAGACAAATAAACCATTTTTAATTATTCAGAGAGAGTTCTAAGAGCTGATCGACCACCTGTTATATGCATCTCATAACGGAAAAACAAATATATATTTTTCTGAAACAGATTTTTTAGCGCAGTCTCCTTTAATACGTGGATATGAAGACTGTTGCAATATTTATTGTACGTCAAGACATCAAGCTTGTACGTCAAGTATTTGCATCTAGACCTCGTAGCTTTGTCGTGGGATTCTAGCGCATATGTACGTCAGGGCTTCAGAATCAGTCTCATCGCACGAGCAGCTCATCAAGCTTCCTGATATTTTTGTAATATCAAATCTTTATCATGCGTTATTTCTATTACATATAAGGAAAATATCTTCACCAAACATTTGATGTCGCGTTCAGACCCTCGTACGTGAGATGTCGTGAGAGATTTCCAGCACCGACCCAAGGTTGTTGTGAAGACCCCGGGTCTGCTGTTCTTATTTACAGCACCGACCCAAGGTTGTTGTAAAGACCCCGGGTCTGCTGTTCTTATTTCCAGCACCGACCCAAGGTTGTTGTTAAGACCCTGAGTCTGCTGCTCTTATTTCCAGCACCGACCCTCAGCTGATGTGAAGACCTCGGGTCTGCTCTTATTTCCCTCACAAAGCTCCTCGCTTGAAATTCTCCTCGCAAAAGTCTTGTCATAATTTAATTACAAAAAAAGCTCATTTTACGGTTGGCTCGCTCGAAAAATCACCCGAAAGGAACCAGGGGGGAGGGGCGATAAAATTAAGATCCCCACGAGGGGACGTTTGGGGACACCGGCATAGATCGGGCAGGAGCTTTGGAAGTGACGGGGAGCCTGGGGAGTGGCGGGGAGCTTGGGGAGTGGCGGGGAGCTTGGGGAGTTGCGGTGAGTTTGGGGAGTGGCATGGAGCTTGGGGAGTACCGGTAAGCTTGAGGAGTGGCATGGAGCTTGGGGAGTACCGGTAAGCTTGAGGAGTGGCATGGAGCTTGGGGAGTAGCGGTAAGCTTGACGAGTGGCATGGAGTTTGGGGAGTAGCGGTGAGCTTGGGGAGTGACATGGAGCTTGGGGAGTGGCATTGAGTTTGGGGAGTAGCGGTAAGCTTGGGGAGTGGCATGGAGCTTGGAGAGTAGCGGTAAGATTGGGGAATGATGGGGAGCTCAGGGAGTGATGAAGAGCTTGGAGCGATGGGGAGCTTGGGGAGTGGCGGAGAACTTGTGGAGCGTCCGTGAAAGAAAATTCAACATTCATTATAAATTTACGAAGGACTTATCGGATCAGAGGAAACTTTCAACTGAAATCCAAAATTAGCTTTTTTGGAAAGGAATCGAATGACTCATCCGTGTGCAGGGAACGAGAGCGCATCCAGTACAATTTGTACGTCAAATAAAGCAAGAAAACTGCACACTTAGTGACGGCATTGATGTTAGAAAAGCCGCTCAGGCAACAGGACGACGTAGTGGAAATTACGCACGGCGATATCATGTCGAGGCATTTGTCTTGTACGTCAATTCCCACAATTAACTTGAACGCGCCTTTACACGCGTATTGAACGCGAATTTACAGTCACCAAATTTCCAGCATCTCGAATGGATCAAATCTCCAGCATACAAAATGGATCAAATCTCCAGCATCTCGAATGGATCAAATCTCCAGCATCTCGAATGGATCAAATCTCCAGCATCTCGAATGGATCAAATCTCCAGCATCTCGAATGGATCAAATCTCCTGCATTTTGTTCCTTAAAGGTGAAGCCGTAGTTGGTGCGTTAGCCCATATCCATTAAGCTTGAAGTGAACCGAACAAAATTCAAGCAAAATAGTTAAAATTAGAAGCTTATTATTTACGAAGTTTAGTTTTCTTAAGTAAAATAACACTTCGGACAATAAATCAGGAAGGAAACTCTTTATTGAAAGTCTTATTATCTCATTATACTCTTAACACGGCAGACGTGTAATACTAACGACACTCACCAATTTTAGGTCAAGATTAGAAGTGTAAGCAGCCACGACCATCCCTTAATGATGGCTGGTAGCGGAGAAAATTAATCCGCAAGAATGGAGCGTTTCGAAAATTCATGGAATCGGCAAAAAAATTACCCCAGAGACCAGGTAGCGAGGAATGGGGGAGGAGGGGTGACGGCATAATGGCCGCTCAGATTTACTGTAGTTGAATATTCATGGGTTATTTTCTGGAAAGGGGCGAATCCGACCATTAATTTCGCTGAGTTTTGATTAGAAGTGCCGGATAATCAAAATTGAGGGCCAGCCGCTCTCCGCGGTAAGAGGAACAACGCGCATGCGAGGCTTGCATGCCTTGAAAAACATTGTTCTTAAATTTGTCCAATAAATCACATTAATTCAAACTGGAGTGAGCGGTTGACATTGCCGAAAATTAAAGTAGTTTGTTAAAATTTGGCACTCATTAACTTGGGAACAGATATTAATTATCGAAAGCTTGTTTTCAAGCACTTCTTTACGGCAATATTTCAGCGAGCGGCTGGAACGATGCAGAGGACACGTAACCATGCTTTGAAGAGCGCCTACCCATCATATAGCCACTAAACTGAGCATCACTCTTCATGACTATGACGTCAAGCGCCCGCCATGTTTGCCATCAACATTACATGTGCATTCACCTGAACTGTTTAATGACGTTTATGAGAAAAGGTTCACTATGGCTAAGGAGTTGAAAGTTTTGTTCACTGAATACCTTCTAAATGTAAATTTTCAAAAACACTAGTGAATTATTTTAAAATCAGTTCTTTTTAGCGCATTTTCTCATTTATGGAAAAAATGCACTATTGTGCTCGCCATGTCCGTCTGTCCGTCCGTCTGTCTGTCTGTTCGTCCTTGACTCCACGTTTTCGCCGACGAGAAAATGCGCTCTCTGTCATGCATTCACTGCAGTGATTACTGAGTTATATTTTTTTCAAATATAAAGATACACTCGCTGTTCATATGCGACCGTCGCAAGTTTATCAATATAGTTGTGCGCAGTGCGCATCTGCGTACGTAGGTATGACATCAGGTAACTTTTATACTATGCTGAAGGAGCACAAAGAAAAGAGTTTTAGAACAAGAAACCTGATTACGCATCCCCCTCATTCAGCGTACGCGTTCATGCCGAGCAGTGCAATTAATGTTCCGGTGTCCGAGAGTGATTTTAGAGTTTTAGCCTCCACAAGTGATTTTTCTGGCGGGCGAATTTTAGAGTCCCTGTACCTGTATTATTAAGCGAAAGCCTAGTCTAAATGCCGCTAACAGTTCATATACATTCGAAATTGTAAATAGATAAGTTTGTCTGCTCATGTTTAAGTCATTCTTATTTGTTTTCACTTGACAATTTATGTTTTATTATCTTCAATGTGAATTTTAGTTTGCTACTTGTTTGTACCTGTGTTTTGGGTTTATTGAACAGACGACGGAGCTGGACTCCGAAACGTTTTCTCGAAAAATAAATGGTGAATTTCTGGCTGTTTTATTTACTTTTAAATTATTGATAAACTTGCGACTTAAGCAATCAATCATCTTAATTCTGAGAAAAGGTTTGCATATAAAACACACAGGGACTCCCAAATCCTTAAATACGAACTACCAGAAGGTGAAACTGAGTATTTTGAAATCACTCTCATACAAATTCCCGTCGCACTGTATAGCGAGAAGATGCATAGCCGAGTGAGGAGGCTTGGAAATTGGCAGATTGGCACGAAAGCTCTTGCCACGTTGTTCAGAAGCCTGGAAACCACTGAAGACCGCGGATCATTGTCTCAATAACGTCAATAGGTCTTTACTTATTGAAATTTTAAATAGATAGATTTTAATGCTCCGTTGTTGTTTTTTCTTTAATTAAGAGGTTTCAATATCTTATTTCTAGTATATTTATTTATCTTCACTGCTGATTGTACTTGAATTCTGTCAATATTTTTTAATTTACGATGAAGTTGGTCTCTAAACGATTTCAATGAAGATATGGTAAATTGACCTGCCGTTTTTTGGCTTTTAACACTTTGTATACAAATATATTTCCGTCGTCAATGCTATTTGCGCATATATAAAGGCCTTGGACCGAGAGATCCCGGCAGCAATCAGCAATCATAAGGTTAAATTCCTAATTTTCTTGCGATTTAAGCCGATAAATGATGTAAATGTCATTGCTCTCAATTTTTAAAACTTCCGCACTTAATAACCATTCATTTGATTTCCATTATTTTCGCGCGCATGCATGTATTGTCAGTATAAGTCAAATCATACCACAAGTTGGTGAATGTGACTAGGAAATCCTCCAAAGTATGCTTTTCAAGCGAATAAATAAAGATTTTCATAGCATGTTTTGTAGTTTTGTGAGTGAAGCCGAGTGTAAAGGCTTTCAATACACAATGTTTCGTTGTATTATGAGTGAAGCCAAGTGCAAAACAATCACAAGCGCGTGATAATAAAAAATATTGCTGTGAACTTTGGATGGATGGGATGACTTGGAAGGGTGAAGATCGAGGGCACAGCTCAACACCCAACGCCCGAGAAATACAGCACTCGATCGCGGCGAAAAGCTTACCGTTATATGCACGCGGTAAAACGGGGATGATTAGGGCGAAGAACGCCCCTTTTTATAGGCACCCATGATCCTCCATCAGCACCATCAAGACCTGATATTTGCTGCTACTTAAGCACTTCCTAAACACCGAATCATGCGCTGAAAAACCTCAAATTAATCACAGGTTGCCCTTCAATAAGCCCATAATCCTGATATCTACGACTCCAGTTACCGGGCATTTTAAGAGGCTGTTTGTCGTCGCCGCTGTCGGAGTTTTGCGTCTCAATCTTGCCGTGTTACTCGAGACCAAAGCCATGAAGCGAGCAAGTGTTTGCATTTGAAGCGTCACCGCATCAACGGACCATTTCATAACCAGCAATTTGTGGCAATTCCATAACTCAACTCGCGAGGATTCTTACACACGGCGACGAAGCTATTGTTTAGCGGACATTAGAGCCCCTCAATAAAGTCGACATCCTAATTACAGGGCATAATTGTTTGTATAAATTACGGAAACATAAACACACTTGCACTGCAATCCTTGTCGTGGCCAATTGATTCCATGGCTGCGATAGAGAGCTTCGACTGCTGCCTCATTACCGCAACTGGCCTGCGCTCATAGAGGAGATTGCGGAACCGGACAGTCATTGCTGCGTAAATCTTCTTTATTTTACGTAAATATGTCGCACTGCCATTGAAAAATTAATCAAATGGAGACCAAAAAGGAAAACCGGTTTCTGACGGAGCTAAAAACTTGAGACCCTGAAGTACTGTGGTAAAAATGATCTCGTTGAAGATGACAGGGTTGCGGAGAGATGGCCCATTATACCTATTCTCATGTTTCCTAACGATGGCAAAAACTTCAGTTAAAGCAAAAAAATTAATCTTCTATAATAACGTAGCTAAATTTCTGAATGCCAACAAGCCAATGAAGTTCTAGGAATGTGATTATAAAAGAAGAATAAATGATCTGGGGCACGAACGTTTGGCTTTACGGACGAAACCTGTGAATTAATTGCTATGTGAATTAATTGTTGTAGATTCTTTGTGAATTAATTGTTGCAGATTCTTTGCTGGCTGCTTCTGCTGTGGGTCTGCAACGGATGTCGCGGCCATGAGAATTTAGCGGCTTGAGGGAGGTGAATGAATAAATAGCATTGGATCCAGTCCTTGCATATAATAATATTTCTTCAACTATAAGTCTCCCGAATATAGAATTAACTTTGTTTAAAAAATACTTAGGAAAGCTGTGGTAAAATCCTCATGCTCTCGGTCGATTATAAATTACGGCCTTATCGGAAAATTTATAAATGAAACGTACCAGAAGTTTATTTTCTTGAATGGAACAAATGGACCTGAATGTTTCCAGTAATGGATCAAAATGTAGATGGAAAATATATGTAGCATATATATTACGTTCATTTTGGAAAGCGCTTAATGATGCTTAAAATGGTGGATGAAGATATACACGCCGCAAACTACGGCCACACAAGTTTGAAAAATACAGACCGCAAAATACGTCAACCCAAATTCGCGGCAGTCATTGGTGGGGAAGACGAGTTGAAAATGCAGATCGAATGTCGGAAGTGCAGAAAGTGAGTCGCAGTGAAAAGGGTGAGTCGGAGGTGCAGAGCGTGAGTCGGAGGTGCAGATGGCCGGGCGTTCGCCGGTCCAGTTGAGGGCTGCAATGTGCAGCGAGCAACGCTCATTTATTTTGTATTGATGAGCGCGCGGTCGAATCCCCTCATTTCTATTTGTGTTTAATTTATTGGATAATTGCTTGGTATTGTGAGGGCAACCTGCCAACCCATAAACTGAGCTGGGATAGAATTTAATGCAAATTCACGAAATTCAACTTCACAGAGTTTGTGACGTGTCGTGTTGCAGCTATAGATAACGCCGTACTTTTCACGGCTACGAAAAATCTTTGTTCATTAGAAATGAGCAGCAACGTTTTTATGAGGAGAATGGATTTAAAAAAAATCAAACAATTATTAATTTTTAACTCTCCGTGGTAAAAGTTTAACGGCATATTCTGGAAGCTTATGCGGTTAGTTTAAACAATAGTCGAAAATCATCGATACGCCTTCATACGATGCAGTGCAGGCCATTTAAAATCGTACACGAATTATGCGGTCCATTTAAACGGAACTGAAAAATTCCAAATTTTTGTACAATGTGCCAATATATTTTTAGGTGGACTTTGAGCGACATGAGGTGGACTTTGAGGGAAATGAGTCGGACTTTGAGGGACATGAGGTGGACTTTGAGGGAAAGAGGTGGAGGTTGAGGGACATGAGGTGGACTTTGAGGGACATGAGGTGGACTTTGAGGGAAATGAGGTGGAGGTTGAGGGACATGAGATGGACTTTGAAGGACATGAGGTTGGACTTTGAGGGACATGAGGTGGACTTTGAGGGACATGAGGTGGACTTTGAGGGACATGAGGTGGACTTTGAGGGACATGAGGCGGACTTTGAGGGAAAAGAGGTGGACTTGAGGGACATGAGGTGGACTTTGAGGGACATGAGATGGACTTTGAGGGACATGAGGTGGACTTTGAGCGACATGAGGTGGACTTTGAGGGAAATGAGGTGGACTTTGAGGGACATGAGGTGGACTTTAATGAGAACCTAAACGATGTCAGAATCGATCGCTGCGGCCAGAAGGCGCCTGGCATTCAACAGCTCACTTGTCTCACGTGGCTCTACGGGCCGCTGTCTAATATAAGCTATTAGTGATAATGTCGGCAAATGGCAGCTAATATCATGCAAGTATACTATTAATGATGAAAAGATACTCTCTTTTAGGAGACAGGGAACTCTTCATAACACAAATTCTGAGGATAATTTAGTTCGTATCAATTAAGGTTAAGTAACCATTTGCGTGTACTGAGATTAGCCGCTGTGGGCATCAAAGACCCCGAGTTCTAAACGACTACAGCTCAGCTTCAGCGATATTTAAGGCTGAATACGCACAACATTTCTATTCATTTAAATACTAAATTTCGAAAATTTTATTCCAAGTTTTCATTTACTCCTAAAATTTTCATCTAAAATATGCTGGAAATAATGGGTTACACGCAACGAATATACCAGTTACATGCAATATTTCAGGGAAAAAAGCAAATCGTCTGAGGAGTTGACCAAGCACCCTCTGAATTTATTGTATCGGAAGACAAGCTCGTAAGTATAACGCGACAATATTTCCTTTGTTTGTCACGACAAATTATATGTAATTTCATGCAATCGCAAGTAGCCAGTGAAGCAAAAGTTTTAGAATAATAATATATAATAATAATAATAGCGGTTTCAGCGTTAGTAGGCCGTAGGCCTGTCGCCGATTCTTAACATCTCAGAACATCCACAGCTTCTTGCGGTCTCGAACTTGCAACTCACTGCTTCAATTTTGCTGTGCTTAACCGCCCGGCCTCCTTGCCGATTCTGACCAGAAACTGTCGCACAGAGCTGGGATCGAACCCGCGCCTCTCTGCGCCAATCTTGGTACTCTGAACTGTAACCACTGGGCCACCCTGCCCATTTATTATCAGTAAAAGAGTATTGAATTTACGATATTAATACAATTTATGTTATTTTGTCATTATACTTAGCCTAAATTTAACTCAAACTTATAAACATATTCTAGTCGAGTAAAGTTTTAGGAATTATTGCATATATGTTACGATGGCGATGTTTCCTACAAAATATCATCGTTCATCTTAAAAGAATTTTGTATACTTTGACATCCAAAGAAACACATGGTAACACAGTCTATATTTTTGTCGAGAACCTCCTGCCGTTCAAATTGTTTGTAGAAAAAAACTTATGTGTGCAATTAATTCAGTCCACAGAAGCACTAATGAAAACTTTAAGATATCAAAACATTTATAATTCACGGTTCCCGCGATAAAAACAGGCCGCATTGTTTTCATAAAATTTACGGAATATGGGTACGCTGATAATATTTATGTCATAATGGGAAAAACCTAGAATAAAAACTGGGAAAACTTTATTCGTCAAAAGAAGTATTTATGAATTCAATTATCTTCAAATTATCAATGAATTTAATTGTCGAAACATTTTAAATTCAGTAAATTTATTTAGTTTATTTCGCATTTATTAAGTCAAATTCAAAGTCGGAACTCCTAATTAAGCTAGGCTTTATACTTTACGTCGGAGCGAACAATGAGTACAGGTTAAAAGCTATATGACTTGTATAACTTATAGATCAATTTTCAGCGGGAACAATATACTGAAAATCTCACTTGTAAGCAAAGAGCGCTCTGTAACACTGGGACTTGACTCAATTATTATTATGAGTGACTGGGCCACCACTGCATATCACCGATGTAATCTCCGGAAACCCTGTGATGCAGATAAGATAATCCATCAATTTCCACAAACTATTTTATATTGTTTTATTTTTATTGTTAGTTCGTCAATATTGAAGGGGTATGTCCAAAATTACCATGAATCTCCGAAAGCGTTTTATTCTCCTAAGAGTTTCCGTTACACGCGAGGTGAACAAAAAGTGTGTAGCCAATGCGTGAATATTGAAGAGTTCGTAAAATGTGCCTCTCGAATACCAAGAAATAAAGCATGGAGATCAGGATTAAGTTTGAACACCTCATGAAGCGCGCAAACAGTGTGCTGAGCTCCAGTAATCTTGGTAATAAATTACGCGTAATAATAAGTTAAGAAATAATAGATTAATAAATAATAAATAGTAGGTAACATAAGTTCTATAGTTCCGGACATCGCGGGAGATAAGATGACAAAAACCGGTCCGGCCCTGAACGTCAGCGGACGAATGTGCAGCAATTTGGCAGCCGGACCAAGCAGTGGTTAAGCCGACCACGGCCGCCATGGCACGTGAGCGTCAAACCCGACGCTAGCAGCGTCCGCAAAACACCTGCAGTGTTTTGCGATTGATAGTATGAAGTGTTTGTTGACGTGTTTGGTGACATGTATGACGTGTTTGTTGACATCAAACACGTGTTTGCTGACGTGTTTGATAGTATGTTGCGATTGATAGCATAATCGTGTTTTAGCATAATGTGTGTTTTCTGCACACAGCGCCAGGCGGATACTCTGACCACGAGCCCTGTGCAATGCGGACTAGAAATGGACGCAATCCGCAGGTAATTATTAGAATTGTTATTAGATATTGCATCGTCGATTTTTTATTAGAGGAGGAGCCTCGACAGCGCACGAATACAGAGTGCATGCTTGCACTATACTGGAAAGCAAATTGTTAGTACATTAAATATTAATTAACAAAATAAAACACCCGGTTACACCTACATATATGAAGGACTTGAAAAAAGTCCGCATGAATATAATCTCACCCTCTTCTCAGTTGCAGGTGAGTTCACTCAATTTTACTTGCCTGTTGATGAGTGAATAAAATATTAGGATGTCATAGACAAACAATAACTTATAATATTATAGATGACATTGGTTAATTTCTGATCAAGTTTCAACTTTTGAAACACAACAGGCAATAACCTAGAATAGATGACTTTAATTTGCGCCTTTTTCTTATTTTCTACAAGTGTCAGTGCAGATTGAAAGTTACTGAAAGCCCAAGTAAGCCATTCAAATAACATTCCGACAGTTTTCTCCAAGAAAAACGACGAGCCCAATACACGGCGTTCATGCGTCGACGTTGTGGCGGGATCAATATCCGTTCAAGGAAGCGAATAATAATAATATATTATTTTAGTATAGTAATTTTATTCAGTATCATTATTCGAATAATAGCATAATTATATCATTGTTAATGAGACGCATTCCAATTTGAGACGCATACCGCGTCTCAAATATATATAACCCACATTTTAAATTTAATTTGTTTGAGAGAGACACCGATTTTTCTTTCAAAGTTGTATCTTCGATGACGAACAGATAGTGAAAAACACATGTTAATGGTGCACAGTGCATGTTAATAGTGCACAGCGCATGTTAATGGTGCACAGCGCATGTTAATTGCATGTTAATAGTGCACAGCGCATGTTAATAGTGCACAGCGCATGTTAATGGTGCACAACGCATGTTAATGGTGCACAGCGCATTTTAATGGCACAAAGTGTTCCTACGTCGCGACTCGGCGAAGAAAGCACATAATTTCGGGAGAATTAAGATTATATTCTCATTCCACGTATTTAATATTATGAAACAAATGAGTGTTAAATACAAGCCAATAAATTCTAATCAATGGTTCTTAATATACTGATATTATTCTCTGTTTACGTCGAAAACTCGTCGGGAACTTGCTTTTCGGCCATGTACTGTAACGAGCGGTCCACTGTCACGAGCGTAGCAAAAGCCGCCAGTGAAAAAAATAACAATAGGTCACATAAAATATTAAGAGAGTCTTACTCACAAAAAAATCCTCATTGTGCAGTAACGAGTTAGAAGAAGTCGTATATAGAAGCCTTTACAGTCGTAACATACCCCAACACGTCGTAAGAATTCCTAACGAGTCGTAAGGAACCTCGCAACATCACTTAAACATGGGCGAACTTGTTGAAGGCTGAGAGCCTGCGGCCGGAATCGTGTCGGAGCGCCCTGCTATCGCCTCCACAATCGCTCACTTCAGTTCAAAATACGGCGAGCAAATCCATTCGACATCTTCATTTGGAGAGGCCACCAATTTGGTGATGCGACGAGCGTAAAATACGGCGGTGAGCAGCCAGCTCTCTCTCGTGTGCAGTAGGGGTGAAGCGTTGCTCAACATGGCCTCTATGTTGCGTCTTCTTTAGGTTGCGGTTGCCTCGCTACATGCACCGGATGAACTTAAGAGACCAGCGATGAGGCATAAAGTGCACTCACTTGTGTGTTTGTAAGTCTGGCAAGCTTGTCTCGGCACCGTATCATTATCCACCTATCATAATTAATGGCTCAATATGCATCAGTGCCGAATCTTGCTTTACGATATGATTGAATTACGGAGAGCATCCCACCGCGAGCGTTAAGATGTCCCTCAAACAACACGACGCTACAAATTTGCATCTTTCAGCAGCCTCGCTTCGATAAGCTCAAATGACTTGAAACTGTCAACACTTTATTGCTGCAACCCTATTGCTGCAACACTTTATTGCTGCAATACTTCATTACAGCAATATGGCTACGCACATCAACACTTTATTGCTACAACACTGAATTACTGCATTATGGCTAGGCGCTGCAACATTTTATTGCTGCACCACTTTATTGCTGCACCTCTCCCAGGCGCTGTAAGCACAACACAAATTCTACGTGAATACGACTCGTGACTCGCATCAACATCAGCAATAATCGTTCATTAGGATAAAATTACAATGAATATTCATCACGCAACACGCAGGCATCACCCACGCGTGAGTATATAGTGTTAGTCAGATGAAAACTTACGAACTATGATTCTACACTAACATAAGGATAACTTCAGGCTGCGCACGACTCCATTATATTCTTAATGAGATTGACATAAATTCGTCCGTTTAACTAATTTTGGTGCCTTCTATTGTTAATTAAAAAATAAGGATTATTCTAACACTACTATCTATAACTCCAGACTGCGCATGATTTGGTTATATTCTGAGCGAAATTGTCGCAAATTTTTCAGTCAAAGTAATTTGTCGTGCGTTTTACAGTATAAACGAGTGCCTGGTAGTACAAAATTTTCAGAATTCTACAGATGCTATAACATCGTCGCTTGAAACACTTAATTCAGTTCCGCCTTACGTTTTTGATTTTCTATTCATTTAAAGTTAGCACGGTAATGACGAGTTTAACATCATGTAGAAATTCGAAGCATGCATAATAATAATAATTATATTTATACATGTTGATGTGATTAAAGAATTGCATAGATTTATGATTAAGCAATTTTGTGTGCAAAACTGTGATGTATGCAAAGCCTGCACAACATTTACGTGTTCAACGTCTTGCACGTGTTTGAAGCCTGCACCACATTGATGTAGTTAAACTTTTGTATATAATTAAAGGCTGCACAAGCGATTTAATCCCTTTGTAAATGATTAAGGCCTGCCTAACAGTGATTTGGTTAACCTTTTTGTGTCTATTTAAAGTTTGCTAAACATTGATGTTTTTAATATATTGAATGAACTAAAATCTTGCCTGGCATTGATTAATTTAGCATTCTGTGTACAATAATTAAAGTTTGCAGGACAGTGAAGGATCTCTCAAATGGATTAGAAACAAATTAGAAACAAATATTGATGAATATCCATTGAAAGTTCATATAAAATGACGAACGACTAAAGCCACTAAAATTTCAGGAGGCAATTGAACAACTGAAGGTTTGACGGACGAAATAGAGGCGCTAGTGTAACAATAGCGGCGCTATTTGTCACATAGAGCATGTGCTCATGGCAGCTTGTTAACTCTAATTGCTGTCGAACTGTGGCCAAGACTTGCCATTTGTCCTGCATTGAGTGATTTATGCGCCATCATTATTTGCTTTAAACGATAATTTTCCAATGAAGTTCGAAGAATTATTTATTGACAGTCTCTATGAAAGGCGTCAGGTCTGATAAATGGACCTGTGAAGTGTATAGCTAAGAGTTCATATTGTTCTAATTAAGTTCAGATGACAGTCATTCCTCCACGTCGCGCTTTTAAATGGACAATAAATTGTACAGGAAGTTCAACGCGAATTCTAACGACCACCAGCGGGTAACTCACCCGGTAACCCATCACGTAACCCATCAGGCAACCCACCAGGTAACCAACAAGACACCCATCCGACAACCCACCAGGTAACCCACCCATCACGTAACCTACCAGGCAACCCACATGGCACCCATCCGGCAAACCATCAAATAACACACAACGCAACCTACCAGGCACCACACAAGGCAATCTACCAGCCGACCCACAAAATTCATACAAAATAAAATATATAACCCTCCCGGCAACCTACCAGGGAACCCATGCACAATTAAGGAACCAATCCGGCAACCTAACAGGTAAAACACCAGGCAACACACAAGGCAATCCACCAGGCAACCAACCAGGCAAACCACAAGGCAACCTTCCAGGCAACCCACCAGGCAAACCAACTTTCAAGGAACGCCCGCTGACCGCATTTCTACTAAACAAGACAATTAGCGCCCGCTGGGCGGGTCAACTGAAGTGCTGACTGACTGCCACTCCTGACGCGCTCCCATTAGTCAATTCTTGGCCCAACTCCCTGTACTAAGGCTAGTCTCATAACCAACTCCCTGATCTAATTTTAGGGTTATAGCCTCTTACTGAACTCCCTATCTAAGGGTTAGCCTCTTACTGAACTCCCTGATCTAAGGTTTAGTCTCTTACTGAACTCCCTGATCTAAGGTTTAGTCTCTTACTGAACTCCCTGATCTAAGGTTTAGTCTCTTACTGAACTCCCAGATCTAAGGTTTAATCTCTTACCCAACTCCTTGATGTAATGCTAGTCTCAACGATGACCCTAACTCAACGATGACGGTGGCCACCACTGCCACCACACCACCACCACCTCCGCCATCTCCACCTCAGTCGCTACCGCCACATTTTCACACCGCTTCCATCGCCAACGCCACCACCCACGCCACCTCCCATGCCACCACCATTGCCACCGCCATCTCCACCTCCGCCGCTACCCCGACATTCACCCACCGCTTCCATCGCCAACGCTACCACCGCCACCGCCACCACCATTGCCACCGCCGCCGCTGCTTCATCTTGCGAGTAATTAAGTCATTTTCCCCCGAGACGCGGCGGCGCAAAACTCCCGCGCAGATAATTTGATTGGCAGACTAGCGGCGCACTGCTAATGTTGTGCGCATCAAGTTGATACGTCAGGCGGCGCACTGCTAATGTTGTGCGTATCAAGTTGATACGTCAGGCTGCGTACTGCTAATGTTGTGCGTATCAAGTTGATACGTCAGGCTGCGTACTGCTAATGTTGTGCGTATCAAGTTGATACGCCGGGCTGCGTACTGCTAATGTTGTGCGTATCAAGTTGATACGCCAGGCTGTGTACTGCTAATGTTGTGCGTATCAAGTTGATATGCTAGGCTGCGTATTGCTAATGTTGTGCGTATCAAGTTGATACGCCAGTTGTAAGTAGACATGAGAGTTGTGAAGTTGAAGTGCTGCAATGTTGAAAGGGCTGAGCATCTCGAACTACATAGATGATGCCACGTCGAGATTAGTAGTCATCATACACATATAGGTGATGCGACATCGAGAGGGTTGAGCATTTCGCTTTAGGTGATGTCACGCCGAAAGGGTTAAGCATCACCAGCAAGTGATGTATAACGACGAGAGGGTTGAGCATCGCGCACTAATTAAGTAATGCCACGTCGAAAGAGTTGAGCGTTTCGCACTTTACGTGATGTCACGCCGAGAGGGTTGATCATCACGCACTACAGAAATCCCTTGATTAACGCGGTTAATAAATCCCCGAGTTTTACCGTGTTAAGCAAAACCGCGCTAATCAAACTTAAGAATATATGGGAATATTTTTCTGTGTGACGAATTCGTCACACCAGGGCTTAAAGGGCTAGAGCACGGGCATGGCGCACTTACCGGCGAACGTTACCGAACTCGATCATTCGAGTTATGAACGAGACAAGGCGCGGTTAAACCAACTCTGTAGTCAGCACGAGTGCCTACGGAACGGGACCTTATTTAAAGAATTATTGGCTGAAATTCATAAAGTAACAACATTTGGCGAATTTTTCCAAAAGTCGTAACAAAAGTAACAACATAAGATATAATAAGCAAAAAGTAACACTTTTGTTACGAACATAACACCTCTGGCTGGAGGCGGGAAAATGATGCTTTGTGAAAAAAAAGTCGCGCTAATCAAAACTGGCACCGCGTAGATTAAGGGTAGGTCGCAAATTTTTTTTCCGCTTTAATCAAAACCGCGGTATTCAAAACCGTGCTAATCAAGGGATTGCTGTATAGGTGATGCCATGTAGAGAGGGTTGAGCATCATGCACCTTTTGATGCAACATCGGAAGGGTTTAGCATCAAGCAGAAGATGATGCGACATCGAGAGGGTTGAGCACAACGCTCTAAGTGATGTCACATCGAGAGGATTTAGTTATCATCACGCATCAAGTGTTGTGGACCCAACATTGCATGTTGGCAAGTTAGTGCAGGTGCGCGCGACGCGTGCACTTCGTAGCCCGTGAACAACGCGCTATAGGTGGACGTTTGCCAATTGTTCACCTCATCGACAAGATCAAATTCTGAAGCTGATGATGCGTTTAAGGCAGAGGTTCTCACCAGCATTTTCTCGCGGTCATCTCGATGGCAAGCGATTGTATCGAGAGACATCCAACGATCGGGTGATGGCATAGCAACGTTAGCAGATGCTTCTCACGGGACGACGCCCAGCATCCTGTGACTTACGACTCCTTGTGCCGATCAAAGGTGGAGTCTCGTGAACGTAATCCAATAGCTTAATTCGAGGCATTATCTCGTTGCTTAAGAACGCTGCAGCACGCAACCTGATAGAGAGCGCCTGATACAAGCCCCGATACCGCAAGCCAAACGCGCGGTCATCACGGAATTTACAATCTTTCCTAAACCAACAATGGGAAAGTCGGCAAGACGTTAAGTTTTTTTAAGTCTTGCAATGAAAAGAAAAGATGATCGCGATTGCACTTACGCTGAGACTCTTGAGATCATCCGGAGAAATATCGTCATTGTATGCTGCCTGGATCGAGCAATGAAACTTCAGGTTTGCTGCCCACGTACGAGATTTTTCGATATTTTCATTGTTGTAGAAATGGTTGATTACAAATTAAAACATTGTAATTTAGAAATGTTCTGTATGAAACCATGTATTTTCATGCTAATGGAAATGATTACTTTCTGTGCATCACTAATCAAAAGATACCCGGTGTGGTGACAGCCAGGATACCGACACACCACAGAGCATCACTAATCAAGACATACCCGGTGTGGTGACAGCCAGGATACCGACACACCACAGAGCATCACTAATCAAGACATAACCGGTGTGGTGACAACCAGGATACCGACACACCACAGAGCATCAATGGGATCAGCGATGTGGACACGAGGCACCGGCGACATCTTCCTAATAGAGCCACCAAATTGGCTCATTCCAATACTAGTATTGAATCCATTGGCAATCGCAACTTAATCATACTGTCGTCGAGGGCAGACTGCAACATCAAATACAGCGATGCGGTGGCTCCAGCATTCCGGACCTTGCACCGTCGGGTCCGATGGGCTAAAGTCGCGCGAGAAACTAAGAACAAACGCAAGGAAGGCCTCTGTTGCATACGGCAGCTCGACGCAGTGTCAGGGTGATAGTGTTGCTGCAGCATATGGAGCAGAGAATGAGGAATTTAGCCAGATAACATTTGATTTTCCATCGGTCGTGGATGACAGGCAATTTTGGACTCTAGCAGAAGGAGCTTCTGAGGCCACATCCTATCCTCCGATAAAACGCGTTCGTTTTCCCAAATAAATGTCTATGAATATTGATACGCTTCTCTATCCAGCCGGCGCAAGTTGAGTAACCATTTGTAATGGAATATTGGCTATAGTTAACCAAGATAAAATGAATGAATATATTAAAGCACTGATTTAATTTGCGTGATGGTGCGGCGGATGTGAGGGTGATCAGCTCTTGGTGCGAGGGCTGATGAACCTGCGCAGCGTCGCAGTCGTGTGCCGCTACGACTCAATAATAATAACTTAAGCTGTGTTTAAGTAACGGGTTCAACGAATGCGTGATTTTTTTATATATTGAGCACAAAATTTATGATAAAGTGAAATGTTTCATGGAGTTGATGTTGGTTTTGAATGTTTTAGGAAGATATTCTTTATTAGACTTGAGCTAGACAAATATATTTTCTTGTTCTCCATTTGACTTACATGTATATGTGTGATATTTGAAGTCTATTTTAGTGGCTTGTTCAAGTTGAAGTTGTGCGTCACATTGAAGTATTAAGATTTTGCAATCATTATACTCAAAACGGCGATGAAAAAGCGAACCACTGTTCCAAATCATAGCTTCTATGACTGTGATATAGCATTTT
Organism: Hyalella azteca; assembly: GCF_000764305.2. Taxonomy (NCBI): domain Eukaryota; kingdom Metazoa; phylum Arthropoda; class Malacostraca; order Amphipoda; family Hyalellidae; genus Hyalella; species Hyalella azteca. The sequence continues at coordinate 55,361 of NW_025943737.1, read as the reverse complement.
TGTATAAGTGTGGATACTTTATCCCACCAATGATTTCAATGTATCTTTTTTGATAGCGAAGCCACATGAATTTAGTGAATATAAATAGTGACAGTCAGAGTTTCCAAGAAAAGCGTGAGTCATAATAATAATTGTCAGGAGACAACAAAAGCATAGATTTATTCATAATATCTAGCCGTGCAAGGATGCTTCCTTTCGATTAATTCAATAACGGTCGTGATTTATTCACGTCCAAGTAAATTAAATTGCTTACACGAATCAAAACAACTTCGTTCAAAAGGCGCCACACACTCGATCCACAAAAGAACCGTAGTCTTAAATGTATCTCACAACAAATACTTATTTGATCAGCAGCAAATTTCAACACACCTCGAAGGAAGCACAATAAATATCGTTTGATGCATTGTTTCCAGCAAAAGATATTTGGACTCATCGTATGATGTTGAAAGATTTACGATTGTCAGTTATTGATTGTTCGCGGCGTAGGATTTCGCTTGTTTAAGGCCGGTGTTTTCAATAATTAACGGCGTATGTTTTTGATTGTTTACGATATTTACAAGGCTCAATTGCTCTTTATTATGTTGGTAGGTTTTCGATTGTTTACGTAATTTGTAAGCTGTGATCGCTCTTTATGATGTTGGCAGGTTTTCGATTGTTTACGTTGTTAGTAAGGTTCGATCGCTCTTTATGATGTTGGCAGGTTTTCGATTGTTTACGTTGTTTGTATAAGGTGCTCGCACCACCATAAAAGAGATGCAATAGCGCGCGAGGGCGCCTCGAAGGCTCAGCTTTAGGCCGTGCACCGCCATTGGCTCCACGCCACCCAATAGCTTCATAAGAATTGGCAACGTAGCCAATCGAACCAACATCAGGGGGCGAGAGGGGGGAGGAGGGGGTAAGTGATGAAAAAAGGGGAGCCAGTCATGGATTGAAAAAATGGGAGCGAATCAGGGAATGAAAAAATTGGAGCGAGCCGAGAATAAAAAAAAACGCCAGTCAGGGAATGAAAATAGGGGAGCGAGCCAGGGAAGTTAAAAAAGGGAGCTAGTCAGGGATTGAAAAAAGGGAGCAGTTGGGGAATGAAAAGATGGGAGCCAGTTGGGGAATGATAATAGGGGAGCGAGCCAGGGAATTTAAAAAAGGGGAGCTAGTCTGGGAACGAAAAAATGGGATCCAGTGAGTAATTTTAAAAAGAGAAAAAAGTCCAAGATTGAACAAAGGGAGCCAGTTTGGGAATGAAAAAAGGAGACAGTCAGGGAATGAAAAAATATAACTCAGTACTCACTGCAGTGAGTGACAGAGAGCGCATTTTCTCGTCGACGAAAACTTGAGGTCACGGACGGAAGGACAGACAGACAGACAGACAGACAGACAGACAGACAGACAGACAGACAGACGGACATGGCGAGCACAATAGTGCATTTTTCCATAAATGAGAAAATGCGCTAAAAAGGAAAGCCAGTCAGGGAATGAAAAAAAGGAGCCAGTCAGGGAATGCAAAAATATGTGCCAGTCAGGGATTTTCTAAAGGGGAGCAAGACAAGGATTGACACTGAAACACTGAAAATGAAATATCTGTTGCCGAAAAAATTACAAAATGCTGAAAAATTGTGTGCAACAATAACACTGAGGATCGAGCAACATGCCACGAGCCGCGTGTTGCGTAACCATATAACGCATGAAATTAAATAATATTGTAACTTCTCTTTATGAAAACGCAACTTAGCACAAACACGAAGCACAAACAAATAATCATTTTGTTAAAGGCAAGGTGTCTGCAATAGAACTTCAATTAATGAGCGCGTGAAATTTATGAACGCGTGTTACCATACAAACGACTGCAACGTCACACCTGTGTTGGGTCCCTTTATAGCTCAGCTCCAGCAGAGGTTGCATGGCAACTATATTAAATAACATGTCAGTAAATGTTGAGTTTACGTTAAGCCAAATGTTGCATGAATAAGTTCTATAGTGCGAGTAGATTTTTCAGTTGACAAGCTATTACAACGGGAATATAATAATTCAACTAATAAAGAATTCAGTTCGTGACACGGCAATGATCTTTTACGAACATTGATCTAAAATCATAAACTAATCTATTATATTTCAGCAAATAGAAGTGAATTGAGTGAAGCATTGAGCAAGGAGTGAGGGGAGTGAATCATTGAGCAGGGAGTGAGGGAGTGAAGCATTGAGCAAGGAGTGAGGGGAGTGAATCATTGAGCAGGGAGTGGGGGAGTGAAGCATTGAGCAAGGAGTGAGGGGAGTGAAGCATTGAGCAAGGAGTGAGGGGAGTGAAGCATTGAGCAGGAAGTGAGGGGAGTGAAGCATTGAGCAAGGAGTGAAGGTAATAAGCAGTGAGCGATAAGTTAAGGGAATGAAGCATGCATGGAGTAAGGATCGAGTGTGGCCGAGTATAAAGTGTGGAGAGTGTGGAGGAGTCAAGTATATAGTCAAGTATCATTTAGAGTAGGTTTAAAAAACAGTTTATTTGACTTACCAATATGGAGGATACTCCGATTGGCATTGTTGAATTTATTAGAGGAGATAATACCTGGGCTGTCATGTTGTTAGGTGCAAAGCTCCGTCACTTTTATACATTTTTTTAGCTTCTCATGCAATTACTTGTAAGATAGTAATATGGCTATGTGGCAGCATATGAACATAAAATAAATGGGCCATTACACATAGGGACTTTTTGTGATCGAAACGGTAATGATCTGTCCGGTTCACCATGTACGATGACATATCGCCCGATCATTCACCAATATTGCAGTACTCAAGTTCACAAGTTAATTGAATTAGAAACTGTCGTGCTTAAACACGTATTTCGTCATAGCATCTGCTGCAGTTGTATAGATGCGTTTGTTCTTCAAGAATTATTTAACAATGCATATTTTACTTATTAAGGATGTTGCTTGTCTCCAACCAAGGCAATGAACTTTTAATCAGTATTTAAATTGTCTCATGACTGAAGCATGAACCTAACAAAGGAACCGTGCATATAATTTTATTGGATTTATCGTCTAAATTCACGGAAAAAAGAGGGGTATGGCATTTCATTATGTTGGAGATGGGTCGATTATTTTATATAATAAACGTTTTAATGTGCAAGCATTTCGTATGGTGCCTTGACCATCACTAGCGACCTCACATCTGCCACCGATGACAAGGCAGCGAGCTGGTTTTCGGTACGACCAGGCGCGGGGCGTATGGGGTGAGAACGAATCCCTGGCGAACATGACGGCCGGACGTATGGGATGTGAGCGCACCCCAGCGAATACTGCGCTAAATTTATAAGCTGCGAGCGTCCTCTAGTGAACAAGACGACAGGGCGTATATAGGGAGCTAGCGCAACCTAGCGCAAGCAACGGCCGGGCGTATAAGACGCGAGCGCAACCTAGCGCACACAACGGCCGGGCGTATAAGGCGCGAGTGCAACCTAGCGCAAACAACGGCCGGGCGGATAAAGCGCGAGCGCAACCTAGCGCAAACAACGGCCGGGCGGATATGGCGCGAGCGCAACCTAGCGCAAACAACGGTCGGGCGGATAAGGCGCGAGCGCAACCCAGCGCAAACAACGGTCGGGCGGATAAGGCGCGAGCGCAACCTAGCGCAAACAACGGTCGGGCGGATATGGCGCGAGCGCAACCTAGCGCAAACAACGGTCGGGCGGATAAGGCGCGAGCGCAACCCAGCGCAAACAACGGCCGGGCGGATAAGGCGCGAGCGCAACCTAGCGCAAACAACGGCCGGGCGTATGGGGCGCGAGCGCACCCTAGCGCAAACAACGGCCGGTCGTATGGGGCGCGAGCGCACCCTAGCGCAAACAAAGGCCGGTCGCAGAGGGTGCGAGCGCCCCCTAGCGACTGTGCGTAATTAACCGCCACTCCAGAGGTTTAGCTATGGGAGCCCGTCCCCCGCTCCCTGCTTAAGGCAAGTGGGGAGCCTGACATTAATTACTGGACTGGCAGCACCAGTGCCGGGCGCGTCATTTTCGCCAGCCAACGCGTGTCGGGGCGGGTTTCATGAACTCTTTGCCAGATTTATTTTACTCGATTAAAAAAATCCTATCTAGTCCATGCACCGGACAAGGAAATTTAAGTTTAGGGTAGAGACTTTTTGTCATCAATATGCAATAAATCACAGTGATTATATTGTGCCCACGTATTCCGTGATTATAGAGGTTTCCGTAAGTATAAAGTCAAATTATCCGTATAGGATGTTTTTAATTCAACGTACTTACAAAATTTCAAGCGAATTAGAGACATGAGAAATCATGATTACAAGCGGTTGTAAAAGACCAAATAAAGTTATTAATTATCTGCCTGATAATTGACCAATTTATTTTTGTCTGTAAAAAACTATTTGGATTTCTCATTGGTATCACAGTTACGAATTTCGTGAGCTTTTTACATTTTAATGAGAAATTGACAAATGGTAAAAAGAAATTCAGTGTGATAAGATTTAAGATGAGGGAAATTACAATAAAAGGGTAGCAAATGAAACTATAAAAATGCTTTCAAAACCTGTTGTTCACAGATTAGACTGAATCATTTTGTATTGTAAAGTTAGGGATTTTCCCTAATTCGAAAGAATTACTTTCGAATTAGAATTACTTAGAATTCGAAAGAATTACTTTCGAAAAGAATTACTTTCGCCAATAACTCGACTTCATTGCCGCTATATTATGTACAAATTTGACTGTTCCCTGAGCAGTGGTGGACTGGCCGCCACGAGAGATCGCCACTGGACTGTGGACGAACTGTCGTTCCCTGAGCAGTGGTGGACCTGTCTCTTATACACATCTAGATGTGTATAAGAGACAGGTAGTGGACTGGCCGCCACGGGAATGTGGACGAACTGTTGTTCCCTGAGCAGTGGTGGACTGGCCGCCACTGGACTGTGGACGAACTATTGTTCCCTGAGCAGTAGTGGACTGGCCGCTACGGGAATGTGGACGAAATGTTGTTCCCTGAGCAGTAGTGGACTGGCCGCCACTGGACTGTGGACGAACTGTTGTTCCCTGAGCAGTAGTGGACTGGCGGCCACTGGACTGTGGACGAGCTGTTGTTCCTTGAGCAGTAGTGGACTGGCCGCCACGAGAAGGCGCCACTGGAATGCTAACGTGTGTTGGACGCCAGTGGCATGAATACAGAACGAGGCTAGGACTGTCAAAGCGTCGAGATGATATATTGCGTAGCATGACTTGCAGGCCGCTAATACGGCAACACGCGCCGCCTCTGCTGTGACGAGCGCACGTCAATGAGACGGAGTGTGTGAAAAATTTGTTCAATTGTGTTCGGCTGATTTATACTGCAGTCGCATGTATCCTAATGGGCAGGACAGAATTACAATCATTGCATTTAATGTTGCATTCAGACATTAGCGTTCTCGAAAATTTGAGTGTTAATTGCGAACGCTGAATATTCAAGTATAAAAAAATTTGTTGTGAAGGTAATTTTTACGTAACGAGGCGAAGGCAGACCAGTCATGAGATATCGAATGCAAAACGATTAATAGGAATATTATGAATACAAGAGGATAGCGTCATGTATATAGTTAGTGGTTCAGTGGCAGAGGCGCGAGGGTCAGAGACAGAGGCGTGAGAGGCGTGAGGGTCAGTGGCAGAGGCGTGAGAGGCGCGATAGGCGTGAGGGTCAGTGGCAGAGGCGTAAGAGGCGTGAGGGTCAGTGACAGAGGCGTGAGAGGCGCGAGGGTCAGTGGCAGAGGCGTGAGAGGCGCGTAAAAACGCTCGCCTGTCGCCGTAATTTGCAGGCTGCGTCACTTATACGCGGCGCTCAATAAGCTATTTTTGATACGCTGGTGGCGCGCGCAGCTCCCAGGGAATGCGCACGAGGAATGCGTACGCGATAATTCATATTTGATAACTCCATGAATATGGCATGAGTTATTACGAAATTGTACTTGATTCGAGTTATAATCTCAATGCATTACAATTTTCATCCCAGCGTTGATATTAATGTGGTGGAAAACACTATGAAATTCAACTTAGAAAACAATTCAGACCGATCGCGATAATTCATCTTTGATAACTCCATGAATATAGCATGAGTTATTACGTATGTGTGCAGGATTCAAGTTACAATATCAATACATTATAATTTTAATCCTAGCGTTGATGTTAACGTGGTAGAAAACATTAAGAAACTTAACTTCGAAAACAATTCAGCCCGATAAAATAAGTTATTGAGCTAAAGATATTATAAATAGATTTCGAAATAATAATAACGAAATGTAAATAAATAAAAACTCTATAATAAGTAAGTTATGAAACCAGATGTAAAAATATGTGACATTATATAAATATATAGATCATTATGTAAATATATTAGACATAGGATATTAAACCGACTCGTAAGTGGCTCTTTAACCATAATCAATGCTGGGAAATTATTGCTGAGACGATGATGTGTTCTGAGTCTCACGCTCGATTTACGCGCTTCAATCAATGGAGGAAAGTTACACAACAATCATGTTGCTAGCACAGCAACCTTTGACATGCTAATGTGATAGCCCCATTAAACTCCTATGCCATTAATTTCTTCTCAAAGCCTGCAGCCAAATCGCTTCATTAAGAGACGCGGGCGCCGAGCGTTGCTTCTTACCGACCCTGACTAATTTCACGGCGTCTGCTGAACACCAACTGCAACATTGCAAATAAATTATGTTTATATACAGTATAATTATATCATAGGTTTGAAAGTTAGACGAACGAAGGAGAAATATTAAAATTGTTACACACAGGAAGTTTTTAACTGCAAAAGGGTTATCTGTGCAGCTATTTACACATCTAACTACGAGGTGATAAGAACTTTCGGCTCTTCGTAAGGTATTCATCATGGCTTGAATTTATTAAACGGCTGAATCTACAGTGTGAGACGATGAAGGGCGGTTATTCAATAGCATCGTAGCATCAACTCAATAGAATTAATGTAGCTTTATACTGCAATCGATGTGAAAGGAAGTTTTAACAGACGTCTTACATAAGAATAACACAGGAATTGTGCCATAAAAAGTCAAAATAAACTTTGACAGGCATCCGGGCAGCGCATTTTGTCTTCATCGAATATCCCAACATTTTTTCGGCCGCAGTATTTTCAGTCTTTGGACCTCACGATTTATCTCGCTTTTTTGAAGCCCGTCGCGATCTTCTCTGCATGTCAGTGCACTGTCCTCCATTTGTCCATCCGGGCTCTGAAAAGCTCGGATCAGGTTCAACTGTGGAACCGGCGTAACGTTGACGTCTCTGGAGACTCGAGCTATGATAATCCGGACGAGAATTCCGTAGAGAAATGGGGTCCGGTGCGACGGGATGTCAGGTCGAGATGCGCGATAAGCGCACGCAGAGGAGGCCGAGTGGCGCTGTACCCTCCCCGTCTGCACGCTTCTCTGTACGACAGCTCGTGTGAGTGTGCAGCAATGACAAGAAAATGGTCTGGTACAAAACCTGTGCGTCAAGTCAAGCGTAAATATTAGTCAGTCTTGTTACTGTAGTAACGCACCGCATGCTCGCTCGTACTAACGTTTGAAATGCAATGGACTTGGTAGGAAAATTCAGGGCATAACGAGATTTTACTTCGAATTTCACCTCACCGCATTAACTATGTAAATCATAACCAAGTCTAGACATTATTTTTATAAATTTTAATAACCTATGTCAGATTTATATTGCGTTAAAATATGACATTTCAGTAATTCTAATAGCTTATGAGCAAACTTTATGAAGAACTTTTCTAATTGCCGTTCAATTTTTCTGGTACTAATAGAAAAGTAATAGACTTGAGAGTAATAAAGAAAAGTAATAGACTTGATCACACGACAAAAGATCAAGGAATATCAACAAGCAAACCATGTCGAATAAACTTGGCTAATACGGCTAATATTCAATTGAACCAAATCGATCATTGTCCAGAATGACGACACTATAACTGTAGCTGTTATGACGACACTATTATAACAGCCCGTAATGCATTACGTAAGCGAGGTACTGAAACATGTAAGAGATATTTCAAATGAGGTGTTTATTTTTAATGTTGTTCTTTGGGAATAAACCGTACATTTGGTATCATTTTATGACACGACTTGGTGATTATTACATATACAAGCAAGTTAGCCTAGAAGTACCAGAGCTCGAAAATTCGTAAAATTTCGGAATCTTGCACTCCCAAATCCCATCATTCCAGTAACTGCTAATCTTCCTAATAACAGTAAAGTCAATGTATTATAATGTTATAAAGACCTCTTTAAGCCCACATTTTATACAGGGCTTCCATTTTACTGGCGTTTTAAAATATTGAAAAAGTATTTTGTGTCTTTTATAGGTTGTTCGAGCGAGTGTCCACAATACTAACCGTGTCGGAATATTAAACCAGGACCGTAAACAACATTTGTAGTGGTGGTATCGTGAGGTATGCAAACCGGGGAAGGGAAGGTGTGATAAAACCAAATAATTTAATCTTTTGATTTGTAAATGTAAACTAAGGTTTGATAATTTCTCATTGGATTCAGGATTGCATGGTTTAGTATACAGGGGTTCGGGGTGATTGCATTCGGGTGACGGTATTCTCAAATCACAGTTATTTTCAATCTCGATCCCCGCAGGTTCGAAAAAAATCTTGGGTAAATCTCCGAAAAGTATTTGAAATTTTTTGGCAAATTTCGGACAATTATTGGAAGGAATTTTCGTGAATTTTGGATAAATTTCAAAAAAAAATCTGACAACATCTAAACAAATCGAAAACGAATCACCGGCAATTAAGGAGATCAAATCGGCCGCATAGCTTTCCGCTGGCTTAATTTAAAAGAGATTGAAATTTTCGGAGCGCATAAAAACAAACCAAAACCTGTAACTCGTTCTAAAATTATATGGAATCACTGAAATTGGGCAAATCTTTCTATTTAATGGAGAATTTTCTAAGAAAAGCATTTAAAGAAAAAAATAGTAAACAATCCTGTTGAAAACTACTCTCTTATTGTCACACAAATGGTATTGAGTGAAGTCTTTAATTATGCAGCTGGGGCTGAGCTATCCAGAGCAACGCCAGGTTTAATGGATCATAACTTATGTAAAAACGTTCAGTTACTTCTATAGTTATACGAGCCACATTTCTTGGAAGATTGGTGATTAAAAAGAACTTTCGTCTCTTCTTAATTAAAGATTCATCGACTGTGGGAAAAATTTTGGCTCATTTTACGTTGCGCCCTCGGTCGTTCAAAGCCACCCGCGTGCTGAGGGCGGATTCTAAAACCCCTCACATACCAGAACATTAAGTTGCGATCCCATGACACCGCAGCAATCCCAAGGTGCCCAAGATAAGGGATCTTCTCGCGAGGCTTTTCGTCCGCCGCGGGTCCCTCGCGCATCGTGGGTGACCGCAGCGACGATCGAGATCTGTACGCACGAATAATGTCGGTGACGATCTTGGGACGATGGCGGGGGATCTGCGTACGATTCTCCAAGGGATTATCGCGCGGGGCGTTGCCAGTGCATCCGGGACCGCGGCGTATTAAGTGGGAGTCGAGCTAAGCGTCAACTACATAAACGATTCAAAACATAATTATAACGTTGTCATCAACATAAATTTAAAATGAATCAAGTTACAAGCATTGACAATATAATTGGCTCAAGGCGAAGTTCTTGAAATTTATTAATTGGTAGGATTAGTCTTGTATTGTACAGAAAATCATATAATCTGAGAAGCTGGGTGCGTTTAATAGAAAAGTGAAGTGTTAGACGGGATGCCTAGAGATTATTATTCCTGAATACGCTTTGTTTGGTAATTAAGGAGATATTTCTTTAGACGATTAGACGCGGATGATGAAGCAGACACCAAAGCCCGCTCGTATTAACGGACGCGGACGGTGTGTGTGTTGATGCCGGCATCCCGACGCCATTAATCTTCCTCCTCGGCTTGGATTATTGCAGTTTCTTGGGCCGAGCTGAAGGCATTGATTGGCCCACGGACTCCTTCATCAGGGACTACGAAAAAGAGCCTCTGAATTTCCTTCGTCAAGATTGAATCGGCGATCCTGAAAGCGATTGCATCAGCGTCGGTAGGAACGATCGAACCCCAAAAGGCTGAGAAATGTTCTCGGGAAATCTAAATCGTATAGTAATATGTAATAAATATCAAATTTGTGTGAGAATATTGAGAATAGGATGCACATATCTGCATCCACTGCACAAAAATGCTTTCATCACGCTCGAGTTCTGACGATCGAAATCAAGTGAGTATTGAAGGGCAGTGAGTTGACGCTATATATATATAGACGATGCTCGCTCAGCTCGATAGCGTTAGTAATAAATGAGTGTTGGGCGAGCAGGCCATTAGTGTAGGGAGGCCATCAACGGATAGCAAAGCAGCCAATTTCCTGAGCAGTGACACTTGAAGCCTCATCAAAGACGGACGCCAAAACCAGCGCCGGAAACCCGCCAAATTGACCCGGACGAGGGTGGCCGTGAGCCAGGTTCCGGACCGTGATACGGCCCAAGTGCGTCGCCTCGGATGACCCGAGGGCCAGCGGCTCCAGTTACGGTCACGTTGCGATAACGGCTCATACTGCTTCGTTTAAATTACACATTCATGAATTTAATTAGTTTAGAGTCTTATTACCCTCCAAGTCTTCAGAGATATTGTCTATATTTAGAAATTGTTGATTAGAAAGTTAAGCGACTGAGAGGACGCTACAGTGTGAGCTTGAAGACTCCGGAATATTACCTACATAAAATTTTCTGGAATAAATGATCTTCTGTGCTACAGGGCATAAAATCTCGTCATTAAATAGTGTTCCGCAATTTAAAATCTCATATTTTTATTAGTTGATAATTATATATAGCAGTGACATGAACGACCATTGTACGTGCAGCCACGATACCTCTCACTTCGCATTAACAACTGATTTAGCTCATAGAATTAATAGATGAGGATAATATTCATGTATTCGTAAAAAATTCTAATGGTGTCATAGCGCTTGAGAAAATTTTTCGATAAGATAACTATAAAACGAAAATGTTCACAAAAGTTAGTATTCAAAAGGCAAATTATAATGCAATGCATTGCAATTATGCACAAAATAATTGAAAGCATGCCACAAAATGGGTTGACCCACTTTTTCCTTTAATTTGAGTGACGAAAGTCATTTGCATTTTCTCAACTTCGGTCATTGATGCCCCAGTTGAGAATATTTATCGCATTCCTGGATGGAAATCAAACTGCTGCCTGATTTCTCACGCATTTCACACAGGAGCAGATCCTAGATCTGAATGGCGTCATCCCACAAGCTGATCCTGCCCATCCTAAGGTCTTTTGATCGCTGTTTATTTATCCCTTGAAGCCATTAAATCGGATAAGATCTACAAAGCTTGCTAATCCGCGTGAGTGTTGCCAGACGAAGGGCACATTTTGTGCCTGGCCTTACCACACGCACGCGGATAACATCGCACGCACGAGACCAGCGGCATGCGCCCAGTCCTGCGACATACATGAATTATACAACAAATTTAAGGTCCAGCTACTGCCATAAAGCACGGATAACCGAACAATACATTGATGCAACAATTATACCATGGGTCGGCAATGAGGGTATGCACTATGCGACACTGCTATTCTTCACTGCGGGCCTAATTTCGTCCAATTGAATCTTTAGATTCGAGTTATTTATATTATATTTTGAGCTAAAACAAATGAAATATAACTGATTTTATAAGGGAATGAGGAAAGAATTAGTCACGGCGGTAGGTAATTAACTTAGGCTAACTTAAATTACCTCAGATTATGAGCGAGGCAATGTTACGTGAACTTGCATGCGTAAATAGAAATAGTCACGCAAACTTGCATGCGTAATTAGGAATAATGATTTAAATTATAAGCAATATAGGTACGCCAATTAATATGGGTAATTAGCAATAGCGTCAACTTTTCCTCGCAACCATCACTAGATATGGGGGCTTACCATGTAAGGAATGCAATGACAAGCCATTTATTTGTGGACACGTTCCATTAGCAATGGGCGCGAGTCATTAATTTTCAATTTTTCATCGATGATAGTAGAGTGGGAAAATGCATGGTTGGATTATGTTTTGAGCTCTTTTCCATAATATTGTCTTATCAATATGTTCACTCGTCACCACGGGTGCATCGTGTGATTCAACCATGGAGGGGCTCAAGTAGCGTTACGTTATAGTTATAGTAAGATATTACGTCATCGGCGTCATATCACATTACGACCCCGTAATTACACCATATTACGCCATCTTCAGCATATCATATCACGTCACCGTCAACATCAAATTACGTCATAGCATTTTGTCATCGTCAAATCATTTTGCGCAACCGTCATCATATCATATTACGCTACCGTCATCACTACATTACCAATCCATCCAAGATGCGTACATGTTTATATCATCACTGATAACGGCAGCGCTTGCGACATCGCGTCTTTGGCCTGAAAGCTATACGTAATTAAGTGAGCGTATTTTCGTAACGTATAACTCGGTCATAGAGATGGCTAATGGCCACACAAAAGCGTGTGTTCGGAAGGCATGTCTAATAACATTCACAGTGTGCAATTACATGGCGCATTAACTGCCACGTGACCCGCGCGACGCGCGTACAAAAGACGCGCGTCGATTACGCGCGGCCACACGCGCACCAGCGTTGATCGCTGAAGGCGTTAGGCCGGCCTGCCTTACGGAAACTGTTGTCGCGGGATAATGCCACGCAGGATGTTCATTTGGCGCCATGATGCTCCTAAAAAGGGGCAAAAGCAGCATGGATGACTTTCATTGAGAAACAGGGAATCCTTGGGTCAGAACTAAACATTTATAGGTTCAGTCTGTGTTCAGTCGTCGGCATCAAATTTGGCATCGCTGTGAAACTTTGTAGTTGAGACGCGGAATGAAGATAGACTTGGAAAATAAAAATACATTTTTTAATGGTGAACTATTTCGATGGCGCAACGTTTTTGTATTTGGCTTTTGATACGTCAACTTGCGATAAATCAGTGAATATTAAAAAAAGTTAATATCGCTCACCAGTTTCACGTAGCGTTCCATTCCGCTGATTCTACAAGAGTATGTGCGATAATTACCATGGTTGAATAAAAGCATATAAGCTCATGGTCATGTCGCTGGTAATTCATAGATAAAACAATACACATGATCTGCTTAATTTACTGAGCAGCTTACTTATGAGCGACCAGCCCGCACGCAAGCAGCGAGGGGCAAGAGAGGGGTAAGAGAGGGGCGGGCAGGGCAGCGAGGGGCAGTGAGGAGCAGTGAGAGACAGCGAGGGGCAGCGAGGGGCAGTGAGAGACAGCGAGGGGCAGTGAGAGACAGCGAGGGGCAGTGAGAGACAGCGAGGGGCAGTGAGAGACAGCGAGGGCCAGCGAGGGGCAGTGAGAGACAGCGAGGGGCAGTGCAGTGAGGGGCAGCGAGGGGCAGTAAGGGGCAGTGAGGGGCAGCGAGGGACGACGCGTTGCCGTCACGTGCGCATCTAACGCCGAGTTCGCTGCGCCGCGTTCGGTATAACGCGCCGCCAGCCTGTAACGCGCGCGTGACAAACGCGGCCTAACAAATGACATTATTGAATCATTCTCTGAGAAATATCTCGTATGTGCTTCCAATAGGCCTTGGAAAGATCATAGCAAGATGTGGGACAAAGAATAATATTATATATATAATATATGTAATATATATATAGAGTGAGTGACAAACAATAATATTGATCTTATGGGTAACCTAAATTTGGAAACAAGTTCTTATTATGAAGTTTGAAGATGATGAAGTTGTAGTGAGGTGATGATGTGGTAGTGAGGTGATGATGTGGTGGTGAGGTGATGATGTGGTAGTGAGGTGATGATGTGGTAGTGAGGTGATGATGTGGTGGTGAGGTGATGATGAGGTGATGGTAAATTAATATAACTATCTTATCTCTAAACTCGACATCTTATGCGATTCCTGACACTCCTTTGCCATATACGTATGGCAATGACTATAACATATACTTAAAAATTTGCCAAATACCTGCACAATATTAATTAATTGGATACGGTTTTCTGCAGGTTGAACACGATATCGTAATATAAAATTTAATTAAGCCGCATTAAATAGTTACTCTGTATATTATATCAAGCTATAGAGATTGTTTGTTGACCAATTGTCATTGGCCAGTCCTAAGAAAAATAAAATAAATTTCAAATCTCTTTCTCCAAATATTCCTAACCCTCTACAAAAAAATTGACTTTTACTGCGGTTCAAAACTTTGCGGGTAACTAATTTCCTTGCATGCGATCACGTCACATGTCCATGTGTAACGGCAGGCAGTCTCCAACCTGCGTGAAGCAGCTGCATGCGATCACATCACACACCCATGTGAATGTAATACACTGCAGACTGCATGAAGTAAAGTCACACCACAACAAAAATCATCACACCGCTGCTACGTGACGATGTCTACGCGGTTGTCTCCTACGCTGGTATATAACGGAGCTTATTTTGCACTGGAGCCGCGATGAGCGTTCTTTGATCTGCCAGCCGTCTCTGGAATACTTAGAAGCGAGCCAAGATAAATCTTGCCGAGTCCATCGATTGGCACAAGCACCCACCAGAGATAACTTCTGCGCCACCAGCCGATCGATGCCATCGTTGTGTCGGCACACACATCCTCTACTTGGGTTGATTTTGTGCAAATACGCGGAGCTTCAATAAGCAGCAAGGATTTGTAGTAGTTATTGCCGGCGGCTCGTGGTTTTTCCGAGTTCATAATTGAGTAATTGAGAGGTTAAATCTACTTACGCACTCGATTATTTTTTTGTTTACACGAACAAAAGCGAAATTCTAGCTTTTGCTGTGGGAATACATTTTAATACGAATTGATTATAAGGGAAGTATGAACAATGTGATAAAAGAAGCTGGCTTCAATACGTTGAACTAAGATTAAATGTGAGAAGCTCGATCACGATGATATAAAATCACTTATTTCAATACATAACAAAATTTTGACATAGCTGATATAGAACGAACTTGTCACTGCAATAAACAGGGCAAGTGTCGACGTGAAAATTTCCCCAACAATTTGCAGGTAATATTCTATTAAAAATTCAGTCTCTACTTGAGTTAAAATATTTTTTTGTACGTAAATTGAGTGCACTTGCACCCTAACACTTCCCACCAAAACATCATGCAAGTATCACCACCACGCTGAGATACTTCACCGGACCACTTGTGATGTGGAAGAACATCGCGTGCGCGACGCAGAATCAGACCGCGTGTTGGGGGCGCAGCAGCGCTGGCATCGCCCCTTGGGGGCCATACACTCTGATCTGCTTCAGCAGAATATACGAGCGCTGTGCCGTAGGGAACAGATTAGCTAAACACACTCACTGCCTCCCGTGATTTAAGTTTGGATCCAAGCTTTTACGTTGCCTCGGCCCAGTAAACTTTAGGTCCACGCGCACTCCTTTGAACATAAATCATAGGACGCAGCAAAGCCTGGCGCTTCTTCTTTGGATGCGCGCTGCTCGGTGGGAGTTCAATCTGTCGCTGCTCCTCCACACGTCCTACTTACTACTACTTCTACTTACTACTACTACTACTACTATGCTGCCTACTACTGCCTTTCTAAGCTCGACTGGGAATATAAGCAATTAAGTTCTTCCTGTTATTAATTTCAATACCGTGATCACTAAACGTCGTTTCTGAACAAACGTTGCTTGTGCTGTCTGCTAGTGAACGTTAGTCGCTAACTGCAACCTTGCAGTGAACGTTTCGCATGATGGTTGCTCTGACGCATGTTCTGCAAGACGTTTGGTTGCTCTGACGCCTACTCTGCAAGACGGTGGCTCTATTAATGGTCCTGCAAGACGGTCACTATGTCATTTGCTTTGCTCTGAAAGACGCTCTGCAAGACGCTTTGCAAGACAGTCGCTCTGCAGCATAAAATTCATCTTCGTCTTTGAATCAAAGTAATCAACAAAAATAAAAAATATGTATGGATATGAAACTCTGGAAAATTTTTTCATTCAATATGATTTAAATAGAATTGAAAAATCTTCAAGACATTTATCTATATCTTATTTACATCAAAAGTAAATAAATAAAAGTGCATAGTACAGATCAACAATGTTAATTGAAACTAATATAATTTATTTACCCTTTCTACCTCCATGCTGGCAGCGTGTAGCCGCACTAAACAGTTACTCGCGAGTTAAATTGAGATAATCCTGCATCAGAGCGAGCGACGATACAATACATCATTCTACGCACGACAATAGAGAACAAAGCGAGATGTGCTGCCTGATGCCTTGCCTGATGCCCTGCCTGATGTCTTGCCTGATGTCTTGCCTGATGTCTTGCCTGATGTCTTGCCTGATGTCTTGCCTGATGTCTTGTCTGATGCTTTGCCTGATGCCTTGCCTGATGTTTTGCCTGATACCTTGCCTGATGCCTTGCCTGATGTCTTGCCTGATGCCTTGCCTGATGCTTTGCCTGATGCCTTGCCTGATGTTTTGCCTGATACCTTGCCTGATACCTTGCCTGATGTCTTGCCTGACGCCTTGCCTGATGCCTTGCCTGATGCTCTTGCCTGATGTCTTGCCTGATGTCTTGCCTGATGCCTTGCCTGATGCCTTGCCTTATGTCTTGCCTGACACCTTGCCTGAAGTCTTGCCTGATACCTTGCCTGATGCCCTGCCTGATGCCTTGCCTGTTATACTAACCTGATGACCACGTTAAGCTCTAGACGATGTAACTAGACCGCGCTGTACCCCCCACTGAGCACAAGGCGTCTCGCTATGGTGTGCTGTATGGCTTATATAAGCTGTAATGGAGTGAAGGCTCTTGAACGGGGCTTTGCAGGAGGTTTTATTGCGTGTGGGTTGACAGGAGGATGTCATCCTACTTTGCACGGAGTTCTAAATGATGAGCCTAACATGCGGCAGCTTTGTAATACGTTATTCCGGGTTTAGTCAATTATAGCTAATATACGAATGGTTACATTTGCTCTATGGACCGTGGGCTGTGGCATTAACAATGGTAACAGATACTGTACTCATGATTTATAAGCGAGGTATATGAAGAATTGATATAAATGAGGAGATATAAAAGAAAAAAGTGATCAAATGATAACACATACAATTAAAAGGCACCTGACTGTTGTGTTCGAACAAGCGAAGACGATAATTTTTTTTAGTCTTTTGTGGGAGTCGCACTCAAAAAAATGGTGAGCTATTTCCAATTGCGATGTACATTTTACGCTTGTTTGGGTCTTCATGACTCAGTTTGGCCCGGCAAAACGGCGTATCAGTGCTACGTCCGCTCTATATGATCGTGCAGAGGGTAAGAAAGTGGGTCGCCATTGGGAAACCTTGACTCACTGATTTTTACGAGAGCGAAATTATGACGAAAGAATGGAAATTATATTAAATTTTTATCTCTACTTAACAATGACTATAACCAAAGCCGATGCACAAAACAATTGAGAAATTTTGTGAGATACTCAATTTTTTTGCAAGAAACCTATTTCACCGACACCAGATCTCTGTCTGTTCTCTGATTAAATTTCCTCTACGGTAAACATGACGATAAATGGTACAGAGAGATGAAGATGTTTTAGCATAAGAGAGATTAGTTCCTAGACGAGACTTTGATTATAAAACAAAGCAGATACACATTCCTATTCATGAGAAACTGTTTCCTGGGAAGAAATTGATATTCCACCTTTATATATAGAAAAATTACTAGACAACTTGAATTAACGATTACTTGATAAATTTAATGGTATAAATATGTGGATGAAAGGATTTGAATCAAAAAAGCAAACGAAAAAAGAATAATGACATCATGACAAATCAACGCCACATCGAGAAAATGAAGAAATCGATCCAGATTCTTGAGGTCCGTTGTTACCGAAGCTTGTCACCACACAACGTATTAAGGATAAGGTCCGCTGTTACCGAATTAAGCTTGTCACCACACAACGTATTAAGATTGCGGTCCGCTGTTACCGACGCTTGTCACCACACAACGTATTAAGATTGCGGTCCGCTGTTACCGACGCTTGTCACCACACAACGTATTAAGGTCGAGGTCCGCTGCTACCGACCCTGTCACCAAAGAACGTATTAAGATTGAGGTCCGCTGTTACCGACCTTGTCACCATAGAACGTATTAAGTTTGAGGTCTGCTGTTACCGACCTTGTCACCAAAGAACGTATTAAGTTTGAGGTCTGCTGTTACCGACCTTGTCACCAAAGAACGTATTAAGTTTGAGGTCTGCTGCTACCGACCCTGTCACCAAAGAACGTATTAAGTTTGAGGTCCGCTGTTACCGACCTTGTCACCAAAGAACGTATTAAGTTTGAGGTCTGCTGCTACCGACCCTGTCACCAAAGAACGTATTAAGTTTGAGGTCTGCTGTTACCGACCTTGTCACCAAAGAACGTATTAAGTTTGAGGTCTGCTGTTACCGACCCTGTCACCAAAGAACGTATTAAGTTTGAGGTCCGCTGTTACCGACCCTGTCACCAAAGAACGTATTAAGTTTGAGGTCCGCTGTTACCGACCTTGTCACCAAAGAACGTATTAAGTTTGAGGTCTGCTGCTACCGACCCTGTCACCAAAGAACGTATTAAGTTTGAGGTCTGCTGTTACCGACCTTGTCACCAAAGAACGTATTAAGTTTGAGGTCCGCTGTTACCGACGCTTGTCACCAAAGAATGTATTAAGGTTGAGGTCCGCTGTTACCAACCTTGTCACCACACAACGTATTAAGGTTGAGGTCCGCTGTTACCGACCTTGTCACCATAGAACGTATTATCTCGTTGCTGCTGCGTATGATCAATCAGCGTCACTCGTCGGTGCCTCTTGTGGCAATTGAAGACGAGCAACGTCCCGCTGGGCTGGAGCTCGGGTCAGGTCCTGACTTGGACCCATGACCGGCTAATTACCTTGCGTGGATATGAGGGTGTAATTATACACGTTACACAGAGTGTAGAGAGGATGGAGGTATAATTGTACTCATTACACAGGGTGTAGAGAGAATGGGGGCATAATTATACACGTTACACAGAGTGTAGAGAGGATGGAGGTATAATTGTACTCATTACACAGCGTGTAGAGAGAATGGGGGCATAATTATACACGTTACACAGAGTGTAGAGAGGATGGAGGTATAATTGTACTCATTACACAGCGTGTAGAGAGAATGAGGCATAATTACACCCGTAACACAGTGTGTGGAGAGGACAAGGGTAGAATTACACCCGTAATTTAGCGTGTGGAGAGCGTGGAGGTGTAATGAAGTTTGTCAGCGTGTAGTGCTGATGAGCGTTACTCATTTCTTGTAATTAGAAAAAATTTAGTACATTAAAATTTTGAAATTAAAATTCCTAACGAAAGTTATTCTTGCACCTCGAATGGGTCAAATAGAGTTAAGTTTAATCCGAGCTTCAAGCCTTAATTAAGAAGGAAACGCACCAATAATTAAGAATTATTGATTCAAGGTTTTACGGAATAAGAATTAATGCTTTAAAGTTTGACGGATGAAGACTTATGAAGCAGTTATCAAGAAGAAAATAAAAAAAACTTATCAAACAAGAAAAAGGTGGATGGATACAATCTGTGACACAGTTCACACATTGTATACGACAGTTAACCAGATGGTCGAACAGATCATGTATACCGCGGCAGATTAGTACTGCTTTTGTTAGCGTATTTCAGCACTCGTGGCTCCAAATGACTTCAAAAGAATGACATTGTTACATTACATCGCGTTGATTGGCATTGCTTTTCCTGGATGATTGCATAACGAATCGCGTCAAATGGGCTGTCTTCCCCGGCATGCGCTGCAATGAAACAAATATTGTTTAAAAAAATAAATCTGCGTTGATTGTTCCTGCTAAATTCTTTAGATAACATTAAGCATATAATTCTCATCAAAAAATTAGTCTAAGAGTATACCACTTGAAAATAAAATTGCTGCCACGAGCTAAAACTCAAATCTTAATTAGTTGATGTAATGACAAAATGCGGCAATTTCCCAATGCACACGTCGATTCACGGTCTTCAGAGAGACATGATTTTAACATCTCGATCTCTATAGGGGTTCAATTACTATAGGAGGTAGGAAGTGAAGATATACGTTTGCAGTCTGCCGTTAAAAATTTTCTCATAATAAGTTGAAGTATAATTATAAATTTTGATTGTAATAAGCTGGGCATTATTTACGGTATATCCATCGTTCGCTCATGCGAACGATGCACGTCGGTGGTGTGCAAACTGAAGACTGTAATACAAATTTTAATCCAGGCTCTAACTCTAAATGTATAAAATTAATTCCATCATTTTTTATTCAGGTACTAAAAAAATTTAATTCATTTTGCTCACATTTTTGTTCATGTATGCAACTTGAGTCCAGTATTTCTGCATCAATGATGCCCAGAAATTTATTAAGGCGAAAGCTTTGAAAAGTAAAGGTTCTCAAAAGTTGTTATTTTTGGGGGCAAGCGTATGTCAATCAAAAAATAAATAGCTTTCATTAAGACTGATGCGAACTTTTGAGTGCAATAAATTCAAGTTAAATACATTGTAATTCATTACCTAATTTCTTTTCTCTCGTGGAACATGGCGAGTAAGTGACAACTTCCATTCGTTATGACAGGATTGATCTTAGTTCTATTATTAAGTTTGTAATCAATTCAAAGAAGCTAGTCTCTCTAATTGCGCCAATAACTCAGGAATCTCGCGCTAAAAGCAAGTGCTTCTGTTGTAACTTGGTCTGGAAGCAACGCGCGCAACTTTGAACTCAATGGAAGGGGGCCCCAAAACTCGAAATTGTTTCCCTGAATTTGTCTCATCGGTGCTCGGGGTCGCCGCCCCTTGTCCCCTGAGGGCCCTGAACATGTTTGAGGCCCAAGCCCAGTTTGCTGGGCCAAATCATTACCAAGGACACTTTTTGGTCATTTCAGAACGAATCAAAATGGTCAACACTCGAGCTGATGGGGGCATTTTAGACTCCTTGGAAAGAGACTAAAACACGATGGCGGGAGACTGGAGGCCATTGTCGAGAATTAGGCGCTTTTGATGATTCCTGGCATTCGTTGGTTATTCTAATATCAGATTTCAGGGTTCTAAGAACGACTGGCAAGCGTTATCAATACTATTGACGCTGAATCAATAATATTTCGATTTAATACGTGAAATATAGGTCTTTAATAGAAAGAACTCAACGGGCACGATCGAAGAACAAATTTAAACAGCAATTTTCCTTTTCATATTAAATGATTCGCTATACGTGATATCGTTAAGTCATCATGTGGGACTATGAGGTTCCGAATTGTCACAGAGCATCGCTAGTGTGTAGCTACTATAGTAATTATTCTACTCTTATATTATTATGAAATTAAGCAAGTGCTGTTGAGCTGAACGGTGGGCAGCTGCGACCAGATAGGCAGCGTGAGTGCCAGATTATTTTGTCATAGGCAGTAAACATTTTTTGTGAAGCATAGTACACCGCAGTTAGAAATAGATTAAGATGTCGAAACTGCTTGAGCATCACTTATAGGGGAGTCGATCACGTACCAATAGCGGTATGCGTTCCGCAGTTTGGTAACCTCTGCCACATAAAAATAAGACGTCGAAAAATGAGACGACCTTTTTTGCAACAATAAGAGTCGATTTCTTGACTAACGGAGAGTAAGAAAAAGGAATTTCACGCGTTAGTAAAGTATAGTATGGGCTTAATTATTGACCTTGCATTCAAACGCGAGCATCTGGCACGGTGCCCTAAATTCGGACACGAGCTCTAAACTCATGCACTCGCTACAGCGTCTCGTACGCTCGCTACAGCGTCACGTACGCTCGCTACAGCGTCTCGTACGCTCGCTACAGCGTCGCGTACGCTCGCTACAGCGTCTCGTACGCTCGCTACAGCGTCTCGTACGCTCGCTACAGCATCTCGTACGCTCGCTACAGCGTCTCGTACACTCGCTACAGCATCTCGTACGCTCGCTACAGCGTCTCGTACGCTCGCTACAGCATCTCGTACGCTCGCTACAGCAATAATATAGACATGCACGTAGCAGGATTATTTGTACAGACATTATCAGCTCGGTAGAACAGCCGCGTTGTGATTATTAACCAAACACGGAGCTAGGACAATTATGGAAATTACAACTTTTTAATTACTTAACTTTTTTGCCTCACCTATGCCCTATTAACTTGCCTTATTTACCGTCCTACTTGGATAAAAACTAGGGTAAATCACGGTAGATAGAAAGATTTTAAAATTATTATGTTCACAGATATTTATAATCTAGATAAACGCATTTTAAAACGTGATTTCTACAGACGGTTTTGAAAATTTTACTCATACGAAATCTAACCAAAAAAATGTTACCATGAAAATAACATTGAATGAAAGTTTTCATGCCAAATCCATTCCTGAAATTAAATAATCATTTCTTACGTGGTAACACTGAAGTTTTCATCTCACTATAACAACAACAAACCCAAACGATGGTTACACCGCCGCTGCCACTCAACTCTACAGACCCTCCGCCAGTCTGAGTGCCTTGGATATCCTCGCTTAGAGTTGCATTCGTTCCAGTTCTTTATACTGTTGTTATTGCTGTCACTGATGGTGTGGTTTATGTTATTGATATGATAGTTCCATAAATAATAATGAGAGCGGAACATTGGGGCCATCTGTGAGGCTAGGGGGAGTGCCAACACCACGCACCCACAGATGGTCTGCGGTACATGCACAGTTTTTAGGCCCGTGTTCAGCGCCGGCGCAGAGCCGACAATCCGGCGCCCAGGCGGCGGTCACTTACGGCTTAGACTCAATGCAGTATCGGCAGACTTCGTCTGCAAGAATTTATATTAATTTTTATTATTTCATATTTTGAAAGTCCTACCAGAACTATAAATAATAATACGTAGCGTCTCTCTTCAATACATCCTGATGAAGACGTAGCGTCTCTTCAATTCATTCCTGATGAAGACGTAGTGTCTCTTCAATACATTCCTGATGAAGACGTAGCGTCTCTTCAATACATCCCTGATGAAGACGTAGCGTCTCAAATCATACGCGACTCTTCACTTCAACTGCGAGTTTAGAAATGGAAAATTTCGGCAAATCTGACGTTCTCTCGAGCAAGTTCACTTGTTCATGGCGACAAGCCTGTGCTAGATCTATAGATGCTGCCTAATTATAGTCCAGACTCTTGATTTATTTCAGATGCACTCGAGACTATACTTTCAGTCTAAATGTAAACCAGCTGCATAGGTGCATAGTAACAGCCAATATATAGAGTAGCCCTCTATGTAGGATGTACATATGCACTTTTTCTCGACGCAGTGAAATAAGATCGACGAAGGGTAACTGAAGTACGCAGATTTCATCGCGTTGTCGCTGGTCTGATCGGCCATCAGTTAATGTCATCACATGTGGCCGCAGCACCAACATCTGGGCCTCATCACCGCCTCTCTATTGGGCGCTGGACGCCTCATGCCTCAGTGAGGGACGCCTCATGCCTCAGTGAGGGATGCCTCATGCCTCAGGGAGGGGGCGACTTATGCCTCAGTGAGGGACCCCTCATGCCTCAGTGAGGGGACGCCTCATGCCTCAGTGAGGGACGCCTCATTCCTCAGTGAGGGATGCCTCATGTTCAGTGAGGGACGCCTCATGCCTCTGTGAAGGACGTCTCATTCCTTTTTGAGAAAGGCCTCATGTGAAGTAAGGGATGCCTCATACCTCGGTAAAGGACGCTTCATGCCTCAGTTAGAGGCGGCTTATGCCTCAGTTATAGGCGACTTATACCTCAGTTAGAGGCGACTCATGCCTCAGTAAAGGACGCTTCATGCCTCACAAAGCATGACCTAACGCCTTCCTGAGGTCTTCCACCCACGCGCTGTTCGTCGCAGCCACATCACCAGCCTCCCTCAGCCCGCGTCCCATGGCAGCGCCTCAGTAGCTTGTTAAGCGAGCTCATTAGGCGGTGTGATGGAGAGGAAGGACGCATTATGCAGCTCTCGGGGCTGCATTGTCTGCGGTCACATCAAACGCGTCCAGGGAGTCGTTACTCAATCCAGACCACGACGCGCGCCAGTTGCTGGGCTGGATCCCGGCTCCCGTCGAGGTAGGGTTAACACTCTGCTGCATTCCGCCCTATTTGCGACGAAAAATTAATAAAATAAGTACGATAAGAAATCTAACTCAGATTTAGTTTATAAGCTCATAGAATGTCGCCAACGAAATGACTAATGAGCTGATAGTTTTTAATGAGCAGAATTTTGTGACTGGTGCAGCTGATCGAGCAAGAATCTTCTCAAGAGTGTTCATTTCCGAATCTCATTATATGTTATGCGCTAATGTGGATTATTAATGAGATTTATTCATTAATGTGGTATTAATGAGATTTGTGTGTAGCAAGGCTAAACAGTGCAACTTTAAAAACAGAGAATAAATGAACGTTTTATTGAAACTACAATTTTAGTGAAGCAATTTTAACTCGAAAGAAAACGCCCTAATGAAAACTCGCACACATAAGGGCTTGAAATTATTGAAAATTTTTGAATAAGCGAGTTAAAAAAAATTAGGCTGAATTTGACAAACAAATCCAAGAAATGTTTTCATTGGCAAAAAAATTAGCTTAGATTTATTTAAAGCTTGGAACGTGGCGCTTGTGGCTACGCAGCGACTGCAGCTTTAAAGGCTCCCTAAGCCAGGATAAATTTTCAAAAGTCGTTCCTGGCCGCAAAAAGTTGAGCGTGCCGAGAATAGAACGACCGAAGTTATCATATTAGAGGAAATTTGTGCGATGTGAAGTCTAATAGAATAATAGAATTAGTTCGTCATATTGCCAGAGTTACGACGAAAATGTGCCACTGTTTTATATGAGATGCCAAGCGGTGCCCTGGGCATCTTAGTCGGGACAAGGAGGATGATTTTGCTTTCGTTAAACTCTTAATCTTGGGGCCAGCAAACCGCTACGCCTGGTGCCGAGGTCGCTGCTAAGTGAGTTCATTATCATATTATCCTGGGAACACGCAATTAAAAATTTTATATTGGACGAAACGTAATTTTTGTTTAATGCTATATAACTCCACTTGGTAGTAAGGCCATTCGAGATACTCAAATTCATCATCAATCGTTTTTTCTCCAATGGAGCAAATGGAAAATATTTAAAGCAGGTCTGGTAAAATAGTGGAATTTCGAATAGTATTATAATTCTTACCAAATATTTATATGATTCCTACCAAATATTCATTTGATTTTTTTTTATATATTATAAAATAAATGTTAACGATAATTTTATTTTCGCTTTTAAATTGAAAAATGGTAACGAACCTTTATTGAAACAGTGGCATGTCGGAAGATACAGTATGTTTATAAAAAGAACTTCAAGAAAAGAGACAGGAACAGGAAATGTTTTCATGAAGTTCCCTCGACCAAACTTAAATCCTGGACGTTTTAAGGAAAAGTGATCATGATTAGGACATGAGCAGCAGCGTATCAATAGTCCACCAATTCTCGAAAATTAAATGTATTTTAATACTGAACGTGTGTTGAATAAGATTGTGACTCCGTAGCTGCCGCGAGCCCTGCTCCGGCGGTCTGCTGCGGCCGCGGCGCGAACCATTCGCGTGAAACTCGCTAGATTTTGGCGAACTTTAGGGGATTTCTATCTGCCCCACGGGACTGCTACGGTAGGAATTTGCGGACGTTGCCAAATGAAAATTGAGAGATAGAGCACACTCAGCAAATCGCGGTCTCCCCGAGCTTGTTGATATTGCCGCATCGATCGCAAGCCGCGAGATCGCTTCTCCACTCGACGTTTGTTTTCAGCCTCGCGCTTGGTTGTTGCGTGCCGAGGTTACCAGGCGAATAGCAGTGGCACGAGTCACAAGAATAAAGAATGCCACAGTGGCTACAGTCACAGGAATAAAGGATGCCACAGTGGCTACAGTCACAGGAATAAAGGACGCCACAGTGGCTAGTCACAGGAATAAAAGACGCCCCAGTGGCAACAGTCACAGAAATAAAAGACGCCACAGTGACTACAGTCACAGGAATAGAGGACGCCACAGTGACTACAGTCACAGGAATAAAGGATGCCACAGTGGCTACAGTTACAAGTATAGAAGAGGATATCACCGTGGTCGGGATCAAGAAAATCAGAGAGAACGCCATAGAGGCGTGGCATAAATTGTGAATAGCAAGATGAGAGCGCAAAGAAAAACATGGGCTGCCGTTGACGTGTAGATCAAAGGGGCTAAGGAACGTGAGATGA
This sequence comes from Hyalella azteca, assembly GCF_000764305.2. Lineage (NCBI taxonomy): Eukaryota > Metazoa > Arthropoda > Malacostraca > Amphipoda > Hyalellidae > Hyalella > Hyalella azteca. Next base: position 29,042 of record NW_025943737.1, on the reverse strand, counting down.
ATGGAGTAAGTAATGTAGCCGCAACCCATCGCATCCAGTGCTATATTTTGGTAGGACAAAACACAGCTTGGGTCAAATCCGATACTGTTTCGGCCCAATAATAAGAATGTACAGCTGGAGATTTAAGAACAGCCAATATAAAACTTAAAAGAATACACTATTGTTATAGTAATAAATTGATTTAACCAGAAATCAAACGCAAATTGAGCGAAAAAATACTCAATACCCTTGACTCTATGGTCTATAGAGTCTGTGACTCTATAGCATTAAACAGTTTCGATTTGAATGTCGTTTGACAGACACCGAAGTTGCAGATGCTTGAGACGATCTGAAGGCATCTGCTGCTTTAGGCGGCAGCAGTCGGGCCCATAATGGCCCAATTACTCGTGTTTACGAGTGCTTTAAGGGAGAGCGGCCTGTGTCCCTCCACACGCTATCAAAAGTAATCAAATCGACGGCGGGAGTGCGTGGGGTGCTGGCAACTGGGAAGAGGGTAGCGATGTGAGGACATAATGCTGAGGGGAGGTGAGGACATCAGGCTGAGGGGAGGTGAGGACATCAGGCTGAGGGGAGGTGAGGACATCAGACTGAGGGGAGGTGATGGAGAGGTGAGGACATCAGGCAGAGGAGAGGTGAGGACATAATGCTGAGGGGAGGTGAGGACATCAGGCTGAGGGGAGGTGAGGACATAATGCTGAGGAGAGGTGAGGACATCAGGCTGAGGGGAGGTGAGGACATCAGGCTGAGGAGAAGTGAGGACATCAGGCTGAGGGGAGGTGAGGACATTAGGCTGAGGGGAGGTGAGGACATCAGGCTGAGGGGAGGTGAGGACATAATGCTGAGGAGAAGTGAGGACATCAGGCTGAGGGGAGGTGATGACATCAGGCTGAGGTGAGGTGAGGTGAGGACATCAGGCTGAGGTGAGGTGAGGTGAGGACATCAGGCTGAGGGGAGGTGAGGACATCAGGCTGAGGGGATGTGAGGACATCAGGCTGAGGGGAGGTGAGGACATCAGGCTGAGGGGAGGTGAGGACATCAGGCTGAGGGGAGGTGAGGACATCAGGCTGAGGGGAGGTGAGGACATCAGGCTGAGGGGAGGTGAGGACATCAGGCTGAGGGGAGGTGAGGACATCAGGCTGAGGGGAGGTGAGGACATCAGGCTGAGGGGAGGTGAGGACATCAGGCTGAGGGGAGGTGAGGACATCAGGCTGAGGGGAGGTGAGGACATCAGGCTGAGGGGAGGTGAGGACATCAGGCTGAGGGGAGGTGAGGACATCAGGCTGAGGGGAGGTGAGGACATCAGGCTGAGGGGAGGTGAGGACATCAGGCTGAGGGGAGGTGAGGACATCAGGCTGAGGGGAGGTGAGGACATCAGGCTGAGGGGAGGTGAGGACATCAGGCTGAGGGGAGGTGAGGACATCAGGCTGAGGGGAGGTGAGGACATCAGGCTGAGGGGAGGTGAGGACATCAGGCTGAGGGGAGGTGAGGACATCAGGCTGAGGGGAGGTGAGGACATCAGGCTGAGGAGAGGTGAGGACATCAGGCTGAGGGGAGGTGAGGACATCAGGCTGAGGGGATGTGAGGACATCACATTAAGTTTTAAACAAGTAACACTCTATACATAAACTCTTCTTAAAAATCAGAATAATTTAGAGTACAGATACTTAACATCAACACAAGCTGCAAGCAATAACCACCATTATCTGCTTGGGCGCAATTTGCTCTCAAAACTCAAGCCCGACAATAAGCAACGCGCAGATCAATTGACTGGCTGATCCCGGTGATGGGGTGTTGGCTGGCTTAGGGGTGTTGGCTGGCTTAGGGGTGTTGGCTGGCTTAGGGGTGTTGGCTGGCTTAGGGGTGTTGGATGGCTATGGGGTGTTGTACGGCTAAGGGGTGTTGGATGGCTTAGAGGTGTTGGATGGCTTAGAAGTGTTGGAGGTCTTAGGGGTGTTGGCTGACTTAGTGGTGTTGGCTGACTTAGGGGTGTTAGCTGGCTTAGGGTTGTAGGCTGGCTTAGGGGTGTTGGCTGGCTTAGGGGTGTTGGCTGGCTTAGGGGTGTTTACTGGCTTAGGGGTGTTGGCTGGTTGGCTTAGGGGTGTTGTATGGCTTAAGGGTGTTGGCTGGCTTAGGGGTGTTGTATGGCTTAGGAGTGTTGGATGGCTAAGGGGTGTTGGATGGCCAAGAGGTGTTGGATGGCCAAGGGGTGTTGGATGGTTATAAGGAGTAGTGGATGGTTTAGAGGTGTTGGATGATCTTTGTGAGAGCGTTAGACTAACTCGGATCTTATGCTGGACAAGCGGATTACGGAGCTGGAGGGACGAGCTCGACGCGCTGCTAGGGCCTCTGAGGTTAAATCGCTTTAGGAAATCAATATTTGACAGCAGTGTTATGGGATTATTGGCTTATTGCTGATACGACAATAAATATTCACAATTAGTCATATCTCGCACACGAAGAATATTAATTGATCTTAACATCGCGGTGAATGTTCACTATCTTTCTCTAACTTCAGAACAATTTTTTTGCAAGCATGAAGCAAGAGTTAAATAAGACTTATTAACGGCCCATATTCATGAAAACTAAACAACACACAAAACATGTCGTCTTTGGACATATGGACAGCAATTCATCCTCTATGTTGAACCACTTAGACTTTGCAACATTTTTAACGGCATAATATGATTCATATTAACAACTTATTTATTTTTCGATAATGTTCTTTTCAGTAATGAACGAGCGTTCGTCGTTTTTTAGTCATTCTACTTCTGCTATGAATAAACTAGTTGACGCTATTTTTTGCAAGAAAATGGTTCATAAAACAATTGAACATGTAATATAAATTGAGGAATGAGCAAGTTTAATTCGTAAGTAGCAACGAAGTACGTCGGTAAGTTAAACGTATATATCATTCGGATATATAACGCGGAAAGCAGTATATTGAATAAATGTTCTAATTATGAAAGATGAGTTACATAAATATTATGTTATAGCATGAAAAAACTTTTCAGTTAAGTGCCGTTGAAAAAAGATTGACCACGTTCAATGAATATATATGTTCACATTATAAAATATTCCTAATATAACGCCTTTAACATCCTGCTGCTCAGCGGCGGTGATGTGGTAACGCTGTATGATGAAGACAGAAGGCAAGTTTTCTGGTATGTTACACTCCCTCGACCTCATGTGTTATTCATACGGTCTCGTGTGACACGAGGGATGGAACGGCCGAATGGTCCAAAAACCAAACCAGAGTTGCTCATACACACTCATGAACTTTATAGAATAATGTGCTCATATTTATACCCATTAAGTAGGAGCAGATGTCATCTGCATGAAGCAGCGTGCATGGCACTGTACTTGTGTTTAAAAGTTATCATTTAAGTGAATTAATAATACTCATGAAAGAAACTATCGTTCTAATGAATGAATGATACTCGTAAATAATTTATTATTCTAATGAATGAATAATAATCATGGAAAAGCTTTCATTCAGCTTTTCACTTCTGATAGACGGCGTTCAATTGAGGCAAAGGCACCCGAAACATCTACAAGGTAATTGTCTACGAAGCTATCATAACCTCTAAGAACCAATGGTTTCTAACTTATAAAGGAATGATCAATAGAGGAATGATCAATATTGCTTTATTACAAATTTTTATGTATGTTACTTCAAATATTTTTTTTTGCTGGTAGCGGTGCCCACGCACTGATTAACGGATTCTCCAATTGGCCTCGAATAATTTTCGAGTCGGTCTAATTTCTTGGAATTCGGTTTAGTCTTTGGATGAAGCGTCGCCGAGGAGAAGGGGACCACGAGCAAATAAGGGTCGGAGCCAATTCCTGTGGGCGCTAAAAATGGAGCTCTTCAATATCTTCATTCATCTGGAGTTTTTAGCATAGCATCAGAACTCCAAGTTTCCCTATCTCGCGTTTTTGTGTCAGAGAAATGTTCGTGTCGGAGTACATATTTCTGGTTCTGTTGACAGCCAATGACAAGCCTGGAAATTGATCACATAATTGGAAAGCGTGAGTGTGATTGGTGGAGACGGGTGATGAATGGCCCTGCGCCTCAGTCTGACACGTGGCCGCTGTGGTCCTTAATAGACAGACGAGTAACGCAGCCGCGTTTCAGTCGAGGCAAAATGCAACCGATGAAGCTAGCTTCAAACGTCAGAATTAACCGCCAATCATGAAACTCGTCGCGCGACCTCGACTCCCTACAACCAGTGGTCCAATTACCGACGCAACGCTTCGAAGGAAGACTGTTGTAGTTCTTCATGTGTAAAGTTGAGACGTATGCCAATATTGGATCAGCGTCGTAATCGGTTGGGTGGTCTATATTCCAGGACCGCTGAAAAATTTTACGATTTCCCTTTTTAACTAAATTCGAAAACTTGCTTAACACGTCAGGACACGAAGTGATGTTAGATTTTTTACAAGTTCCAATCACAAGTCATGCGGCATAAAAAGGCTCCATGTCGCTCCGCTTAGAACTTGAACGCTTGCAAGTTCCTCAAGTGTTAGCCAGGAACGTCCATGTCATATTGGGCCCCTTCACTCAACACCAAAACTGGCCTAAAGATACCGCCCGATGTACTTTGGCTTAACCCACTTATGGTCACAATAATTATATAATCCCAAATGATATATTGCAAGTGAACGCATTACTTTAGCGAGAATTGCACGGACTCTTCATTGGATTGCACATCAGCGCCTCGCTCCGAGCGACATGTTGACGAAAGGCTCTTTAAAGCTTAAGAATTAAGAGAACGGAAGGTCTAGACGATAAGTGGCATCATTTGATCTTCACTTAGAGCATCAAATATTCCCTGACTGTTTCTTGTATGTGTTCAATTTTAGAGAACAATCAATTATAACTAATTAATAATTACAGACAGTTATTACTAGATAAATGAAATTTCAATGTAAGATATTGAAATTTGCATAATTGTTATGTGAATATTCATCACGAATTAATTATTAATTATTACGTCTATGCCAATCCATGACTGCAATAACGAATGGTAGAGAATAAAATCCCTGACAATCAACTATCGACATGAGCAGAATTCACATAGCAAATCGTAATGAAAAAATGGACGAATAATAACAGAATTACCCGCATTATATGGTAATATTAGCAACCATTTTCTCCTATATATATACTCCATCATATATCTGCCCAGATTGATGTACGTTCACTGGAAACATTCAAATAAAATATTGGCCAAATCACGAGCTTGACATTGGAAGAGGCTGTGCCCATTCAACTCACTGCAGCATCCTATTAAATAATACAAAGACAAAATCAGACCAAGAAGAAAGCCTTCCTCCCAAATCAAAGCCCAAGCTGTTCTCATTCTACCCTCAGAAGAGTGTAGGGAGTTTCGGTCTGAGTCAGAAGGACGATGCGTGTTTTCTCGAGGTTCAGGTCTGTGATATTACAGGTGACAGCGGCTGTCGGCGGCATGTAAATATCTTGTTTCAGCGCCGCAGCTTCTGAGACGACCCCGCCACCAAATCCTGCCTCTTATAACTTATGTGTGATAAAACAAAAGGGCGCCCGAGCGACCTTTCCTTACGCATAAATTTTACGTCCTCCCGTGGCTGCTCGTCGTGCGTGGAAAATACCGAGTTTCGAGAAGCTCCATGTACATTTCGGTGATTTTGGAGAAGTGAATCGCGTGTAACTATCGTTACGCGTGCGCACAAAATTATCAGGAATGACAAAAATCAACATGTTCTCTTAATAAAAGAAGTGCGAAAAGTTAAGTCAATGCGTTCAGTAGAGGGCGGTTAGAAACTTTGGTTTTCTTGGAATTTTTTCTGCTCGGCATGCATTTCGAATGAAAAAAATATTTGGAAGTGACTTATTTCAGAGACCAGGAACAAGTTATCAATGAGTTAAAGTATATTTCTGCAGCCCACACTTCGTGTTTACAGAATAAGAAATAGGGTTTAAATATATATGAGCAATCATACACGTGCACACGAAGAGCGGTGTGCTATAATATCTGCACAATACACTTTATTCACATACATTACTTGTTTAGATACTAAACTTACATAAGCATCGTCGCTCACGATACACAAACCCGATTCGTCGTGCAATCTTTATCGCATAACTGTGGCTCTTCATCACCATAACAAGATCAAGAAGTAACGCAGTGCCCTCATTCACCGTAACTTTAAACATCACTTGCGTGGCAGCTGCTTTCATTTACGCGCAGTCGATTTAGTTACACCAAAGAACTAAGAGAAGGAAATATTTTCAAATCTCAATGGAATATCTTCATCAAATTTACACGAAGCCTGAGGAGAATGAGGGCCGTGGCAGGAGCCCATAACATAAGCCTAGTAGAATAGCTAACTTAAGGGACGTGTAAATCTCCATACTAATAACTCGACATAACAATAAAATTGGCCATAACGCTGAACTTGTGGTGCTCGCCTACGCCGCTCCCCTATAATTCATCAATGACCGAGCTCAGCTTGATGGCGCTATGCGCTGAATTTTTGCTCGCATTTAATGAATGGCGGAACCTGACTGAGGAACTTGAAGCTCCCCACAAAGACTCTTGAATAATAGACTCGGAGCAGGTTAATTTTGTATGCTATTGTGCACTACGATTGGCCGCTGACAAACTAACGACACGAGCGAGACGGCTTAGCTTATTACGCTGGCTCAACGTACGAGCCAAGCACGAGCATCAATATAGTTCTTTATTGTGCACAACGTACGAGCCAAGTACGAGCATCCATATAGTTCTTCAATGTGCCTAACGTACGAGCCAAGTACGAGCATCAATATAGTTCTTCATTGTGCATAACGTACGAGCCAAGTACAAGCATCAATATAGTTCTTCACTGTGCATAACGTACGAGCCAAGTACAAGCATCAATATAGTTCTTCACTGTGCCTAACGTACGAGCCAAGTACGAGCATCAATATAGTTGTTAACTGTGCCTAACGTACGAGCCAAGTACGACCATCAATATAGTTGTTAACTGTGCCTAACGCGAAAGAGCTAAGTACGAGCATCAGTATAGTTGCTTATTGTGCACAACGTACGAGCCAAGTACGAACCAAACAAATAGTTATTTATTGCGTATGAAATACAAGAAATAATTTAATAGTTTATGGCGCATAACACATATAAACGCATGAATATAATAGTTTATTGCGCATAGCATACAATTATCAACATAAGAGTTTGTACGAGCACCAACTGTATATTGTAAATTCTTTGTATATTGTATATATTGTGTGGACGGAGGCCGATCTCGTTAGTTACAATAATTTATGTCATAATAATAACCATATAGTGCGCCCTTAATTGTCCTCAAGTCAAGAATATATGCAGTGGCAACCTCAGAATGGAAGGTCTGACTTGAGCTGGATTAGCCCATGGCTTCGATATATAGACAACAAATGGATTGAGAATACAATTTTAATTGAACTGCTTGCAAAACTTGCTATATTAATATTAATTTGTTATGAATATCATTGCAAAAAATGAATGTTACAACTAATTAATGGCCTAAAGTTTTCATTACTACGTAAATGTGTTTACCAGCGGTTCAGGATTAATTCATTCTTCATTTTCTGGACGAAAATGTGACTCTTGATTGCTTGCAATCATGTCTGCCGAGAACAACGATGCAGCTAATAACAACGCTGCTGCTATGAACAACGCTGCTGCACAGAATAACGCTGTTGCTAAGAAAAACTCTACTACAAGCTTAGATGCGGGAAAAACAGGTGCGAAAGAAATACAGTGAACACCGACTCCTAGATAAGGTGAACGTATAGCACAGAAGAAATGCACTACAGACCGAATCCTACATAAGGCGCACGGATAGCGCTGAAGAAATGCATTAAAGACATAGTTCTAGACAAGGCGCACGTATAGCACTGATGATCCACAGTTAAGACTGAAATATTGAATAGACGATGATATAGCACTAGAGAAATACAATAAAGACTGTGTTACAGATAAGGTGCACGTATAGCACCACAAGGCGCAAGCAAAAGCCGCTTCGTAAAGGCGCCGTGGCAAGTAGGTGGTAATCCCAGCTGAGGCGCTGGTGTAGCCGCGATGCTCCACTGGAGCGCTTAATGGTAAAAAGTGGCTGGGCTGGGGGATGAAGGGGGATGAAGGGTGAGCCATTCGCTAGCAAATCACGTATGGGGTGAGGGTCATTAGTGCCGGGCTGAGAGCACGCCGCACGAATCATCAGCGCTGGGATAACGTCTTGAGGGCGAGAGATCGCCGCCAACGAGGGAAATACAACTAGTCTTAACGAAGAGGGAACACGAACAATCTTTACATAAGAAGCTGAGTTGTATATTTATGTCTAATTTAGAGAGCAGTTGATTATAACTTATTAATAGTAACAGACAGTTAGTACTAGATAAGTGGAGATTGGTAACGCTTGGGGTAACGCTCTTCCATCTGGGAGCAAACAGATGGATGAGACCTAATAAAAACCGGTGTTTGGGCGCAAACAGATGGATGAGACCTAACAGAAACCGGTGTTTGGCAGCAAATAGATGGATGAGGCCTAAAGGAAACTGGTGTTTGGGAGCAAACAGATGGATGAAATCTAGAAGAAGCTGGTGTTTGGGAGCAAATAGATGGATGAGGCCTAAAGGAAACTGGCGTTTGGGAGCAAACAGATGAATAAGGCCTAACAGATTTAATTATTAATCGTGAAAAACGGATGCTTGGTTGTAGTAATGCGCGCAAGGAAAGCGCGTCTCAGATGAGTAGTCTTTCCATGCTCACTACAAGAGATCTCATTAATCATATGGACATTCGAAGGCCTTGGGTCGTTCCCATATCATACGTAGTAATTTATTAATTCGCAAAATATGTCAGGTAATTTGAATATTTAAGTCGCGGAGCGTGGAAGTTATTGATATTCGACGGAAGTCGAAATGTGAATGAATATATTGTATAATATCCAGGCGTCAATGTCTAATGATGGTCCTTTTGTGAGAGGAATTTTTTGCAATATCTAATGATGTTGATACAAGGAAGGCTGTGTGCGTGCGAGAGAATGAGGCGGGAAAGGGAAAGCTGTGTACGTGCTGGAGTGTGAGGCAGTAAGGGAAGGCTGTGTACGTGCGGGAATGTGAGGCGGTAAGAGAAGGCTGTGTACGTGNTACGGGAGTGTGAGGCGGTAAGAGGAAGGCTGTGTACGTGCGGGAGTGTGTGGCGGTAAAGGGAAGGCTGTGTACGTACGGGAGTGTGAGGCGGTAAGGGGAAGGCTGTGTACGTACGGGAGTGTGAGGCGGTAAAGGGAAGGCTGTGTACGTACGGGAGTGTGAGGCGGTAAGAGGAAGGCTGTGTACGTGCGGGAGTGTGAGGCGGTAAGAGGAAGGCTGTGTACGTGCGGGAGTGTGAGGCGGTAAGGGGAAGGCTGTGTGCGTGCGGGAGTGTGAGGCGGTAAGAGGAAGGCTGTGTGCGTGCGGGAGTGTGTAGCGGTAAGGGGAAGAGATAAGATGCCGGGGATCACGGGGATGTCAATGGTGGCAATTTAGCAGCATTAGCTTTGGTGGGAAGCTCAGCGGCTCTGAGATGTCGTCACCAACGATCGCCCGGCTCAGTTCTATGGCGACCCTACCTAACAGATGGATGAGTCTAACAGAAACCGGTGTTCGGGAGCAAACAGATGAATGGGGCCTAAGAGAAACCGGTGTTCTGAAGCAAACAGATGGATGGGGTCTAAGAGAAACCGGTGTTCGGGAGCAAACAGATGAATGGGGTCTAACAGAAACCGGCGTTCCGAAGCAAACAGTAATCAGAAGCAACAGGAACAGCGGTATCTGCAGGAACCTGGTTTCATGAACAAACAGATGTGTGTTTATTAAAAATCGGTGTTGACCAGTAAATAAATGGAGGCCTCCAACAGATAATTATTGCAAAATTCCAAGCCAACCGACGTCTCGAGTGAGCCTGCATGGTCCTGCTGCATCGCCTGGCTAAACCGCGCAGAGGATTAATGCTGCTGATCATTTCTATATAATAAGAACATATTTCACACAGATAAATAACGCCATTTAGAAGTGGGTGGAAGTTACCGATCGAGATGTGGTAAGATAAATTTTGATCGTATAATTACTACTAAAGGGCTATATGAAGAAGAGAGGCTTTTACACTGCATGAACGGGCGTCCATGATGAAGTGCGGTGAGATGTGATGCTGGCAATACGGTGAGCTGTGATGCCGGCAGTACGGTGAGCTGTGATGCTGGCAGTACGGTGAGCTGTGATGCTGGCAGTACGGTGAGCTGTGATGCCGGCAGTACGGTGAGCTGTGATGCAATGGTTATATGTGCGTTCCATACATGCCGCTGTTGATAGAAAATCACCCCTTGGGCCCAGTTTCACATTTCACATTTAATGGAGTCTCGACTTTATTTTTTTGCATTTCAGATGTGAACAAAAGGCGTGGAATTTATTTTTAATTTTGAAGTTGGAAGTTGGATTCGATTAAAGTTTGTTGACAGTGGAAAGATTTTTTGGCTTAAGACTAGAATTTATCACTCGTGATAACGATAAATTGTTTTTGAAGATTGTTGCAACAATCTTCAAAATTATTCTCTCCTACAAAACATTTGTTTAATACAAATAGTTTCTCGCAATTTTCAACGCTCTGAAAAAGACTATTCATTTTCAGGCAGAATTGAGATGGATTATTTTCACGAATCAGCTTCATGAAATCAAACAAGACATTTTGTTAGCCGCTGAGCTGAACACGCCGCAGTCGCGCGAGGAAAGGCGAGGTTGCCGTAGCTCATGACTGTTGGTGAAAGTCGAAAGTCATGACTGTTGCTGCTGTCAAGGAAACTCCTGCCTGCATTGCAATGCACCTCACGCGAGATTGGCCAATTGCAACAATACTGGATGGAGGTGTTGTATTGTATTGGACTGAGCCGTGTCAGGAATGGGGTGGATGTGATCAAGGAACATTCGTTAGACCAATATGCCCTTTACTGGAGTGACCAATACAAGGTTAACTACACTACTACCCACTACAAGGTAAAGTGAATCAAAGGTTCCGGTTTTGCAATAGAAAAAAAGTTTGGTCTGGTGAACTACGTAAAAAATGTATGACCTTAAAAAAATCCTTTACGACATCAAATGAAACTGGTTATTTGAAGTGATGAATACATCACAAGAAGACGTCATGGGTCAAGAAAAGTCTACGGAATTCACTTCAAACATTTAATTATCTCAGCGAACGGAAAGCCGGATGTTATATAGTTGAGATCTGCAGGATACCTTGTTTCTCCCCTTTTAAGGCTGTCAGCGTATGAGCCAGATGTCCTGCCGTTCCAGACTGAGTCTACGGTTCAGGAAGCTCACTCCATCCGCAAACTTGCCTACTATAGGAAAAATTTGCCAATGGGACTCTACCACCGGACCTCGCACCAACTGTCGGACCCTTTCATGATAAATAAAAGTAAACAACTGCATTGCACGTTAATATTAAGTTAAAACAACCGAAGGACACATTAATATTGCGTTAACCAACGGAAAGAACCGTTAATTTCTATTATAACCAACTTAGAGACAAGTTATTGTTGCAATAAACCGACGTTAGGATATGTTGCATTAAGCACACTTTGTGACACGATAATGTTGCGTAAACCCACGACATGAAGCGTTAATTTTGCTTTAAATCAACTTTGACACACTTTATGTTGCGCTAAACGGTAGGACTGCGTTAAGCGGAAGATCACACAACTGTGTGACACGTTGATGCTGCGTTAAAAAGCGACACGTTAAAATTTGGACCTGAATTTGCAAAATTCGAGTGCTGATCCGTATGGCACTACAACGTATTTGTTCTTAACCACTCGAAGTTTAGAGAAGACTTTGGTGTTGCGTGTCGGCGAGCTTAGTGCAGGCAGCCGATTTTCTAACTTCTTGGTACGAGGTTCCTTAGTAACTTGCATCATATTTATACATTCATTCGAAGCTTACCATTACATTTGCGCAATAAATGCAATTACATTTGTAATGTTTGACGTGAACCCAAAGGCTTCATCATGTCGAAAAACCTACTAAACTCACAACATTGCCTGGCGTAGGGTGGCCTCAGGCGTATGACGTAGGGTACAATTGTCCTAATTAAGCGCCTGACGTAAGTTTTGTCCTAAGCGCCTGACTCAGGGCTTGTTCTAAGCGCCTGACGTAGAGTTTGCCCTAAGCGCCTGACGGAGAGTTTGTCCCAAGCGCCTGACGTAGGGTTTGTCCTAAGCGCCTGACTCAGGGTTTGTCCCAAGCGCCTGACGTAGGGTTTGTCCCAAGCGCCTGACGAAGGGTTTGTCCTAAGCGCCTGACGTAGGGTTTGTCCTAAGCGCCTGACGTAGGGTTTGTCCTATGGCGGGAGATAACTGACAGCGGCGGAAGTAGAGGTGGTGAAAAAACGCTGCATGGTGGTAAAGGTGGAGTTTGTGTTTGTGGTAGCGATGCATGTGACGCGAAAAAAGTCAGTTACGCAATAGAAGAATCTAATACATAGATTGTTACGTAAAATTTTCTGCATTTAGATTAAAATTCTACGTATTTTATTGGTAATTTGTTATGCCTGTCAGTGCGCCAAACATTGGGACCTCAAAGGTGGGGTTAGCAGACAACATAAAGAAACTTATCGACTGCACTCATAAAATATTTCTTGAAAGCAAATTGACCTGTGTACGTGCAATAACTGCGATAAACATAAGAGTGCGGGCCACCAATGATTTCACCATTATTGCAATTAGTATTATTTTAGTCAGCACTCCCTGAGGTGTCCCTGAAGACAACCTCTACCGTAGCATTAATTTATTTGCGTCCTTTCGTCTCAAATTTCCATCATTGTGGAATTCACACGTCCCAGGATGTCAAATAATTTATGATTGTCTCTCTTTATTCAACATTCTGCTAACGGTTTCTGCAAATAAATGAACTAACATACAATAAACGAAAAAATGGAATAGTTGTCCATTTAAATTTAATACGTCAATACTTCCTGGGAAACATTCAAGATGAAGCATTATTCCTTTACCGAACACTGCACGTGGGTATCCTGATGACGCACTAGTCTCAAGCCATAATCAACACAAAAGTATTTCTAACCACCAAGGCTCGGCTACTTTTTCATAGGAAAATTTCAGTATTTCGTACCGAAAACTGCTTCTCAAAATCCTGCAGCCGAAGTCCCTGTGTTTGAGCTACATAATATCGCTGTGGGACGTTAAAGATATCAGTCATCAGAGTCATTTATTCTACTAGGGGCATTAAATTTGTAGCGAAGCAGTTAAATCAGTTCATTCTCCGAAACGTTTTACATGAAAATACGGTGAACTTTCTAAGTATTTTTATTGCATTTGAATGCTTAGGAGAAAACTTCTTTATAGCATTGAACAGCTGATCGTTTATATGTCGGTCCCTGGATTACTATTGTAAATCAATTGTGAATGACTTAAAATTGACTAACACATGTATATTAAAATGAAAAGTTTATAACTAATGTAGAGACCGTAAGATCTATGGGGTTACTAGGAGTATGCATGGCAAAAAAATGAGACGAGGCAGAAGACTAAAACTAAAACTGGCAATGAGTCTTCGTCTCAGACTAGGCCTGAGACTACGTCTGAGACTCCTGGAACAAAATTGGCGAAAGTAAACTCATAAGGAAAGACATTAACAATAAAATTGTTATTTTTCTTTTAATAACCTTACCATAGCTTAACGTTATCGTCCAAATTAGTCAAAATATACGCATACGAACATATAAAATAACAAAACATGGACATGACATTCATTCAATTTGTCAATGCCTATTCACACAAGAACGCATTTCACATGCACGGCACACACGATGACTTCACCCAACCGAGTTGTTTGAAACCAAATAAAAATATGATCGAAAAAATATGGCTATAATTTCAAAATATTCTTAGTTTAAATAAAAACAACAAATACAAGAATCTCATCCTTTATAAATAATATTCAAAGTTAGGACGTGTTTGTATGTGAAGCCTAGCACCACATATAAGGGGGGCTGCATGTGTAGAGGCACGTATCCATGGATAATTATTGTTTCGGGATATTACCTGAACCTGAAATTTCATTCTGAGTGTGAGAATAGGAAAGGATTGGAGGAAACGAGGAAAGGATTGCGAAAATTTCAAATTTGATTTAGCAATTGATTAATATACATTAATTCAAAAGACGCAAAAATTTTTGCAATATTTTGAAATAATATGCGTTTGAAAATTACTTTTCAAAGACTACACTTCTAAAGAGGCCGGTGTCTCCGATGTTAAACATGAACAATGAATTTCTCATTATATTTTTTAATATTAAATAAATTTATTTTTTAAAAATAACTTTTTTTTAATTATTTATTCTGTCAATTGATTCAATCATTGTTTCCGACTTTACACAAGTGTGCAAAATTGCAGATCGATTAGACAGGTAGAAGTTTGTTAAATATCGATTATAAGAAGACAGACAAACGAACAACAAGAAATGACGTTAAAGAAAAGTGTAGTGAAGAAAATATAATAGGAGTAATATCTCCTATGAATAATGGGGGTTTGAGAGGGCTTTTACTGAATTAAAATACAAAAGCATATTGCTATTATCAGGATTAGGGAATATACGAGAATGACCGAATTAGGATTCGAAAATTTCATTAAATACAATATAAGACCTGGCAACCCGGGGCTAAACTGCTGCTATATAATTAAACATAGAGCTGAGTTGTAACTAAATATATACAGAATTTACCAGGGTATAGAGGACCTGGGTTGGAAATGTCGGCATGAAGTCTACGGGCGGCATACGCCTTCATCCGCGACGATCCCCTCAGCTAGCCGAGAGAAATGAGGGATCCCCAGCACTGATGAGAATCATAATTACCCCCACACACTTCCCTCAGATTATGCTACGTAAGATCTACAGCACTCAGATTCTGACATTACACCCGTTAGCTAATGCTGCACTCATCTCTATGATGTTTTACACGTTTCACTATACAACTAGTTTACTTGGCTCTCGATTACTTGACTAAACTCATCGAAACTTCATTTCTCTTTCCAAATCTTTCCTGGCTTACGTAACTTACCATTTGAGACCATTCACGTCTCTTTAACATTCAAATGAGCTTCAGGGGGTTATATGGGCTTCTCGAATTCTTGAATGCTAGTTCGATATATGCATTTGTTTGCTGAATTCAAAAGAAAGCTGGCTAGGATAAAGTTTAATTTCAATAAGTCCGAAAGTTGAACTTTTAGTAGCAGAATATTTGTTTAGCAAGTAAAATTCGAAAGACATTATGAAGACCGTGTCGGAAATAACTTTTGATATTACCTCTTTTGGCCACAATGTCTCCTAAAATGCATGTTTCCGTGACACACGAGGCTGACGATAGCTGTACTTCCAAATGAATGATCGAGCAATAATAACAGACAGCCTTTGCATTCATCATCATGGGAATGATGAAGTTCAGCTTCATTTCAGTAAGCGATGTGTGAGGCCTGACCTCCAGAGAAAGTTCTTGGCTCATAGAGTTGTCAGTGGCGCACTGATACCCCCTCATCACAAGCAAAAGTTGCTGTTATTACCTGATGAACTTTACGAAGAAGCGCACCGTAATTCATGCGTCGGACGCGTCTCGCAGCGCCAAAAATGCGCGGCATCGGCGGCAAACCACGCGCATCAACAGGATTGAACGAGGCACAAATCATACATGAAAACGGAAACCCGCTCGTTGGCGAGATAATGAGGAGCTGCAACGAGCGCTTCATGCACACAATATAGTCCGCAAATTTCAGTCTTCAGAAGATTTATGAAGTCATTTGTCGGCAAGGAGTGTATTAAGACGAGGCTTCGTTGACACTAGTCTGATTGCGATTGTCGCGGCAGCTTCTAAGTTATGGCTGCCAAACATGACACAAACAAGTCACATTACGGCTTCATTCAATTGCCATCCATTCGCTGCGAGGTTGCGACTCACTAATTTATTGCCCATTAAGTTCCTATATAACGCGGGCGCAATTTATGGCCGCTACTCGCCATTATTTACTCACTGGAAGCTCGCTGTCCAGAGCGCCGCTCCCGGTAATTGCCGGCTGGGGGGCGGCGCCCCCGCCGCTGATTACGGGCGCCCCCCTCACCCTCCTCATCACAGTGATGTGATGCAGGCACTCTGCGTCACTGGTGTGATGCAGGCACTCCACATCACTGGTGTGATGCAGGCACTCCACATCACTGATGTGATGCAGGCACTCCACATCACTGGTGTGATGCGCGTGGACGACTTGTCCACTCGCCAACTACGAGAATTCGTAATGCAGTTCTTATCTTAATTAATTAGGATTAATTATATTAAGAGCAAGAAAATCTCGCTGTGTTTATGAAACTGCGAAACTGCACATAAGATCGCTTATGTCGACAGTCCCGGTGAAAATAAAGAGTCTCACCTTTGGTGACATGGTGGCAACCTCCCAAAAATTACAATTTTAACAAATGTTTGACGAGTTTTGTAATCTCACTTTCATAAACGTATTGCTTCTTAGATGACCAGGACAGTTTCATGCCCGTAAAACCTAAATAATTATTCCTGAAGGAAAAAAATAGGATGCATTTACTAGGAAAACTTGGCATTTTGTTGTGTTTTCAACAGTTAACCCATGACATTATTCAGAAACACGGTAGAAAATGAAACCAAATTTGTAAAAAAATACATCTGAAGTGTTCGGACTGAGGATCAAATCACGAGTTTGATTGATGGTTTAATTATTGGTGCGTATAAGCGTCACAGAGAAGTTAGAGAAGAGTTATTAACTCAGCTTGGTTGGAACTTTGATCTCTACGATGACCCATTCCCATCCTGTGACCAATCATAGTTAGTAACCATGAAGCTGGCGGCCACGCCATTACACTTGTATTGCACTTTGAATAAAAAAAAAGATACCAGTTATATAAGTCTCTTAGGTGAGGAAAAACCAACTGCATTCAAAAATATAATATAGTTTTTTAGATTGTCAGATTGATGCGTTGAAATTGATACGCCAGTAGTAATATAATAGTTTGATTGCGTGTTCATAGCTTTTATTCCCTTAAGACTGACATTCAGCTCAGTTTCATGGAGTGTTTTCCACTTCTTGTTCAGTTGAGAAAATCTATACACAAATCCCTAATGTAAGTTGATGTAACGATCGCAAAGCCATTCAATTCGTGTAGAGTTTAATCAATTCATTGCCACTTGCTCGACATGTTGTAACAAGTGATTTTGCCATCTTTGAACGCAGCTGCAAGAAGTTGCCAGGGTTAGAGTTGACTATGAATGCTGCTGCTAGGTTAAGCCGGCGTTTTCAAATGTTTCTATTGGGGAAAAAATCACGATAGTTATAAATTGAGTTTTAATTTAATTTAATCATTGCCAAAATAAAATCATTCAAATTCTTTCATTAAATATTAACCAAATTATTAAAAAGAATGCATAAAATTCTCAATGCTGCACAAATACACTTGTCAAGTCTCCGTATATTTCATGTCTGAAGTGTTGCAGCATGACACTCGTGTATCTCAGGGACACACGGCCAGGTCAAGTCTCCGTATATTTCATGTCTGTAGTGTTGCAGCATGACACTCGTGTATCTCAGGGACACACGGTCAGGTCAAGTCTCCGTATATTTCATGCCTGAAGTGTTGAAGCATGACACTCGTGTATCTCAGGTACACACGGCCAGGTCAAGTCTCCGTATATTTCATGCCTGAAGTGTTGCAGTATGACACTCGTGTATCTCGTGTATCTCAGGGACCCACGGGCCGGCAGTAGCGTCTTATCTGTGTGGTTAACTTCCTTTCACGGCTGATAATAAATAATAGGTATTTTTGCATCGGCTCTGACAGCCAAATTGAGCTGTTAAGTAGTGAAGGATGGCTGCTGCAGGCAGCGCTGGCGTAGAGCTGTAAGTGGTCGAGCTGAAAGTGAGAAGTATTCAATGATATTTGATTAAATTACACTTGCATTTAAAGATATTAATTTCTGCCTCAATGATTATAGGAGCAACGCCTTATAAATTAAAATGATATCTTTAAAGATAAGGCAATAAAATGTGACTCAATCATAACGATACATTCAATGGTCATTTTGCGGCTACAATTCGCTGCAATATAACAGCTGAGTACATTTTTACTTTCGTGATGTTTTTCAGGATTACACTCACGTTATATTCAGATATAATTCAAAATTTGATTCAGGCATTTCAATATTCCAATTACGAGCTTTCCGAGCTTTCTTCGAGGCGATTGCAAAAATATATTGCACAATAGCTTAATTATTGCACTCGAAATAACGGCTCAATGATTAAAAAATTACAGCAGTCGCAATTAAGTGGCATCACAAACGCTTTGAATTTCTATGCGAACACATGCATTATTTTCGTCACGCCCAAGCTCCGATCTAAAACCAAGAAAATTTTCTGGAAATAAGAAAATTGCAAGCAGTCATCGTTTTCTTAAACCGAATCCAAATAAAAATTCATCGAAACATTGTGTTTACACACGGCAGCGCAATCAAAAGTGAACGGAAAACTTCATAAATTTCTGCAGAGTTCAACGGGAATTACAAAAGTCTAATTATAGACTAACTAATTAACAAGGCACCATTACCCCAACCTTCAGAATATTGCAATGTTGCCCACGATGCAATTTAATAATAATCCCGAACCCATGAGCCTCAGGCAGCAAAAGCTCGAACCATTTGGGTTGCTGCTGTTAAAAGCTCACAAACTTCCATTCCCTTCCAATTTATAAACTCGCGCGGCGATATCAGGTACGGAGGATACAGCCATTGATATATTGTACAGCGTTTCCCGAGAGCAACGTCCAAAAAAATGGACAGAAAACGTTCACTTCAATGCTCGCTAGAAATGACACAAAACGAACAACCGGATCACCAAGATTCGAATTTTTCTTCATCTTTTCTTCAGAATCGTAAAAAAATATCCCTATCAAACGAACACCCATTCCGAGCGTACGTATTTCAATAAATGTACTTCTAACTCCAGAAAATATAAGTAAGATTAAAAAATAAAACTTTGAGCATAACAAATTTTCAGAAGATATCTAAGTTGAGGAAGATCCGGTACTCCGTGAGAGAAGCGAAGTGCTGCTCCAGCAGATCGATGATTAATCTTAGGGTGCATGCATCATTTGAAAGAAGTGAGATAGATGTGGTAGTGTCGTCTCTGTGCCGTCCATTTGCATATGACGTATGGAGCCCGCGTATCATACATCATACGTCACTCTCCTGCCGACGCCATTGTGCACGTCGCATGTGGGCAGCAGGAGCGTTGTCTGTTCGACGCAGGACTACAGCGGTAGGGTATAGGAGCGGGCATCCTTCGGGGTACGTGGCTACGTGGGCACGAGACAGAGCGGGTCAACTCAATCTGTACGTGGGCACGAGACAGAGCGTGTACACTTGCGGGGTACGGGGCTACGTGGGCACGAGATAGAGTGGGCACACTTGCTGGGTACGGGGCTACGTGGGCACGAGACAGGGGGGGCACACTTAGAGTGGGCACACTTGCGGGGTACGGGGCTACGTGGGCACGAGACAGAGTGGGCACACTTGCGGGGTACGAAGCTACGTGAGTACGAGACAATACCATATCGGAGAAAAATACCAACTTTTTGCAAAAGAAATGCAAACTCAAGTTTGGAACTGGTAATAAGCCAGAAATTAACATAGCAAGATATGACATAGAAATATAACACAAATGAAAAAGAACTTAAATATATAGAATTTCTCTATCATTAATAGTATCCACTGATTCAACATGTATATCATTAAAAACAAATAAAGAGGACGAATGTAACGAAGCACCTCTGTATGTAGTGTAATCACGGACAATCAAGCGCAAAACATTCCTATATATATTTAAGCGAGATACATTGGATGGTGACTCAAAAACTATATTATAAATTAAAAGTATCCTAAAGCTTTCCCTTTCAACATAACACTTTTCAGTAAAAAAATAAATGAAGGATAGATATGATATATAGGATACTTAACTTGCCAAGTTGGTGCCGGCACAGAAGCAGGTGAAATGCATGGTTGAATTAATAGTATTAATTGAATCATGGGTGAAATGTGGCTGTAGCCACGATATACCAACCGTGATATTGAGGCGCTCTATATAGGAAGCCCACGCAAATGTCCAATACCAAGTAAGTGGGAACTTTAATAAAATAAATATAAAAATATGCGTTCAGAAATTTCTTTTTAGAGACAACACTTATAAAAAAATCCAGTGTCTCCGATGTTACACATGTGCAATGAATTTCAAGTTTCATTTTAAAAAAGGATGAAAATTAATTTGTATAATTTTTTAATATATATAAAAATTTAAATTTAAAAATTATTTATTTTGTCATTATCTCCGACTTCACGCAAGTGTACAAAATTTCAGATCGATTGGACAGGTATAAGTGTTTTTAATATCGATTATAAGATTTCTAGAAGACAACACTATTTTTCAATTTTTTAATATTAAAAAATTTTTCCCAAATTTTTAAAATTGCTTATTCTATCAATTGAATCATGCATTGTCTCCAACTTTACGCAAGTGTGCAAAATTTCAGATCGATTGGAGATGTAGAAGTGTGTTAAAAATTGATTATAAGATTTGTAGCAGACAGACAAGTAGTGAAGTTAAAGAGAGGTGTTGTAATAAATAAGTTATGAGTAAATGAGCAATTCGATGTTTTAGAATTCGACCAAATTATGGCATTAATGCTCTTTCGGATGACCTGAATACAGTCATGCTTTTTCGGCAGTGAGCGTAAAACATGAAAAATTTCATTGCTTCACAATTTTTGTACCAATGCGTTCATTACGATGGAATGCAAGCTACGCCGCGAATCTAATATTTCGGATGAGTAGCAATTTTTTATCGAATGAAATCAAGAATTCAAGTTTCATCAATACAAGGTTGTTTTTCTCTCGATATAATTGATTCATTCGGATTACGATGAAGATTATGATAAGTTTTTTAGAAAATGGCATCTCGTATTGCGGTGATTATTGGCATAAGTTATCAGAGAAGGGCACGAATATAGAATTTCATTTGGCAGCGATAACATCAGTAGCGGTGTTTTATCAACCGATGCATTAATTATTGGTATAATTATTAACAGATGTGTTAGCAATATCACTTTATGATGGAATATAGAATAAATTCATTTATTGAAAAATATCAATAGTTTAATTCGAACCGAGTCATATCTCCACGCAGTGTGCTCCCGTGAGATGCGACGGTTCAGAAGTAATTATTACGTCATACATTAGCCATATATTAGTCTGCCGCTGGCTAAATAGCCTTGTTGTAGAAAATTCACAAGCAACGGCAAACATGTTTCGAGTTGACTGATTCTCTTGTGACTTCAGAAGAAAATTGAGCAAGTTACAAAAACCGGGAAATATGTTCACATGCGTTAAGAATAGAGTTAAGATCGCTTCACACATTCACGACTCAATAATGTTTATATCTTGTCAACGATTAGGACAGACTAGACTTGACAAGTCTTAAATCATCCCATTAATACTTTCATGCTGGCATTCTAAAAATACAGATAATATTAATTACAGAATTTTTTCAAACTACACAAGGAAACGAAGTGTAAGCAAAATTAAGCTTCGCATTTTGAATCTGAATAGCTTAGCATAATTATGCAAACATTGTACCTTGAAAGTAAACATTGCGCCGCAGCTTCTCGCTGCATTTCTAACACCTCATAATCCCATTTCATTTCACTTAATTTCACTCCTGTAAGGTAGCATCCATCAGGCGAATGACGTTGAAAGAACGTTGACTACGAGTAGATTTAGTTGAAATAATTTTATTTAAAAGTCAGATGCTTAGAGGCAATACATGCATGCCTACGGCGATGGGCAATACCTGCATTTTTAATATTACTCGACGACACACCACGCATGATGCAAGAATTTACAGTGAATGTACCACAGGTTTATACCACAGTCAAATCTATATAGTATCATCTAGAACATCGCATCCAACATGTACTACAACATCCCCGACCCCATCGCGAGGGGAGGAAAGTTGTCGCTCATCTGTGAAGGGATGACCTCAATCAAAAGACTACATAAATTATCTGTAAAATTCTGCCGTGGTTCAGAAAAACACTTCTTTTCGTAGTATTCTTTTGACGAGCGCACAATGGCGCGACTTACAAATGCAATAGCAATCACTTCTGTTGAGCACAATCACGCCCGATCCAAATGCAGGAGCGTAGCGCAAATTTATTGCTTCATTTCGAGTTATACAATAAGGACGGCTGAGGAGCACAATACTCAGGAATGAAGGAGAGAGGCAGTCCATCACCGGCACAGCTCGACCACGGCGCTATGGGAGCGTGGGACTACGAGCCGTCAACTGCGCTCCATACGATCGTCGTGCTTCAAAATTACTTTACTAATTACGAGCTTAGCTTCAGTCGTGACTGCAAAAGTGTAGCAGTTAAGACAATACTTAGAGCAATGATGTTAGGTGTTGGTGTTATAACCGGAATCTGATTTTACTTGAATTAGTCTCACGACAGAATTTTCCTGGTTCATATATGTTTGTGTAACTATGGATGGTGTTTGAAATGTTTACCTTCTTTAAAGACAGGTGAGGTAAGGCTTGAGCTACAAACGGAAAGAATATTGCAATAGGTACTCTTCAGCAGATATTTCACGATAAACCTACGAAGTTCTCATCTCTTGTGTCTTTTAAATACACCTTAGTTCACTTAGTAAGCTCATCTTAGCAATGCGGAACCTACATAGGAACATATCGCACCACAGGAAGTATACAAGGAGTACGTTGTTGGTCGAGTGACTTATTCTGCGGCTGAGAACTAAACGTTGAATTAGGTCATAAAATAAGTTATATTTAAGTAATAGTATTTAATTTAAGTATTAAGTGTAAGTAATTTTTTGGGATTTTTTATAGCATATTAATAATAATATTATTATATTTACATTTTAAATACATTATATTATTTATATATTATTATGTATATATTATATATTCCATACAAACAAAATAAAACAAATTGTTCGAAAGCAATCATTCAAACCACCTCCTCGCAATCAATACGCATCATATTGAAACAATACGGATATTACTTAAGGCTCATATAAAAATATATTCGAGTTTTACTAAATGAAACAGACTGCAAATAAAATTTTTCACTGGGCAAAAAACACTCACAGTCGATGGTGGAAAAACAAATCACTATATCACAATCTTAAGTGGAATGATATCAAACGAAACTTTCATTATCAGGATTGATACGATACGATAACAAATCAGTGATTCACTACCTTGGTGTGAATGTTTACAAACCGCTCGTTTACTATCATGATAAATACGATAACAAACTACTCATTCACTATCATGATACGCACGATAATAAACCACTCGTTCACTATCATGACACGCACGATAACAAACCACTCGTTCGTTATCATGATACGCTCGATAACAAACCACTCGTTCGTTATCATGACACGCACGATAACAAACCACTCGTTCATTATCATGATACGCACGATAACAAACCACTCGTTCACAATCATGCTACGCACGATAACATACCTCTCGTTCACTATCATGATACGCACGATAACAAACCACTCGTTCACTAACGCACGATAACAAACCACTCGTTCACAATCATGCTACGCACGATTACAAACCACTCGTTCACAATCATGCTACGCACGATAACATACCTCTCGTTCACTATCATGCTACGCACGATAACAAACCACTCGTTTACTATCATGATACGCACGATAACAAACCACTCGTTTACTATCATGATACGCACGATAACCCATTGCACGCAACATGCACGGATTTGAGCGCCGTTTGCACGCCAGTTTTCAACCAAGTAACAAGAACCGTAGACATTGTAAAGCTGGGACGAAGATCCGGCGCAGCAATAAATCGCTTTAACAGCCGTCGCACTGCTCGTCCAGCATGGCTGGTGAAGAAAAAGCTGATTTGCCTTCTCATTAGTTGGAGCTCGGTCTATTAAGTGTCATCAGTGGGCTTGGTATTGTCGTTACAAGTGTTACAATGGGCGGGAAAGCCCACTGCTAAACAGCTTCTGACAGGTCTCATCCATCACTGCAAGCCACGCTTTATGGATACACAGGCTGGCTACGGAGCACTCAATAGCGCTAATCAAAAGCACGCACACCAGCACCCGGAGGCTTGATTTTGCCATTACTAAACCTCACACTTTGTATTGAAATCTTTTCCTAAAAACAAGCAAGGAATTAATCTTAGATCAGGAGATTTGTTCTCCCCAACAGGCATAGTTACGATTCAACGCATAAATTTCAAAAAATGTATGTAAGATTTCCAAGAAGGTTGAACGCAGGAATCAATATTGAGTTGAACGTTTGAGCTGTTCTACCTCGTCATGAGAAGCGCTTCCGTCCTGACGTTTACTATCCCATCACAGCGTTCGGTGCGCCCTAAGTCAAGGAAGCGATAAAGAACAGACAATAGATGGCTTTAGTTTGTATCGAGTTACGAAGTGCATTGGATTACGTAGCTCCACCAGCTGAATGCCATCTCGTACCATGAAGCTCTGGACGCTAGGCAAAAGACCGCTTAGTAAACATGAGCGTTTCGTGCCGTACAGCAAAAAACTGCGCTACGTGAAAGACCTCCGACAAGCATGGGCGTCTCGCACCCTTCAGCAAAAAGCAGCGCTAGGCTAAGGACATGAGCATCACGTGCAGACATGAGCAACCCATGCACTATTACAATAAGCAAGCGGCGGAAGGCCAAGGACCTCTTGGCAAACATGAGCGTTTCGTGCCGCACAGCAAAAAAAACTGCGCTCAGTAAAAGACCTCTGACAAGCATGAGCGTCTCTCACTCTTCAGCAAAATGCGGCGCTAGGCTAAAAACCGCTTGGCAAACATGAACATTCCGTGCATTACAGTAAGCAATCAGCTGAGGGCCAAGGACATCTCGGTAAACATGCATAAGCGTTACGTGCATCACAGAAATCATACGGAAGAAGTTTCCTTGAGACTAGCGAAACCACCTCCATGAATTTGCCGACGCTAATAAGGCTGTGTCTTTAAATGCTCACAAATGTTTCCCCAATAGCTTGAATGGATAAAATAATGCTAAAATTTATAATCCTAAATTCTAACCAGTATAAACGAGTGCATTCAGAGGCAACTGAACATGAAATCAATGTGAAGATTGACGTGATTTACGCAAATGCAACTGTAAAAATTCGTGAATTTGAGAAAAGAAATTTAACAATCAACTTAAAATACATAAAGCGGTGCATGGAACAGGGCAAAAGAAAAAATAATTTTTAGACGATATATTATCTTATTCAGAGTGATGATTTCAGGGCTCAGAGACGATTTGTTATCTTGTTAAATTAATGAAGAATTAAAATGTTATCGAATTTAAAACTATTCTGCAGTCGAAACGAGGTTATAATCTCATATGTTCACTTTCCTAGGGGGCGTGAGGATAATTGTTTGTCGAAATGAAATATTTGAAACAATTTACATGTAAACTGCGTGATAGATTGACTCCGCTAGCTCGCATAATAGCCGACATGTTGAACGCAGGTATACGGCTATTAGGTATACGAGGAACGCAGGTATACGGCGAGGAATCATTAACTCAGGTATACGGCGCCGGCGAAACATGACTAGCGTAGCAATGATCAATTCACTGCTAGCTTCATCACTTGTAGTCACTGCGCCTTAATGATATTCATGAATTCGATGGGATTTATTTAGTATGAGACGCTCAATTTCTGCACAAACCTCACACCTTTGATGGACAGTGAAGCGTGACGGCGGGCCGCACGAGGGCAGCTCCCTTATTGCATACAAAAAAGGGATTATCTTCCTGAACATTTGAGTTCTTATTGACGTCATTTTATCCGTGATGATATATTTTTCTTCTTGCATGCAAAGTTAGAACACATGCATCCTGGTGCCGAAACGGGTCTCCAATATGAACCAGTTCTATTCCTTCCAGCAGAAAACAGATTTAGTTTCAAAAGTAAACTAGTGTACTTCTAGTAAACTTGTGTACATCCAATAGTTAAGTGGTGCACTTCCAACAGTAAATTGATACACTTCCAACTGTAAACTTGTGCACTTCCAACAGTAAATTGATACACTTCCAACAGTAAACTGGAGCACTTTATGAAGAACATGTGAAATTCTTTTGTAGTAAAAGTAAAATGACTTACTTCCGACAGTAAACTGGTTTACTTGCAGAAGTAAACTGGCTTATTTAAATAGAAAACTAGTTTGTTTGCTGCAGTAAGCAGGTGTTCAACAAGTGCACGTATTGGATACGTGCCACGTTTACGACCAATTACAAATTTCCAAAGAACTATAAGCACCGTACAACTTAGCAGTCAGAACTTGGCAATATACAATGTATATTGTATATTGCAGTATATGCAATATTGTATATACTGCTGCTCTGATCTGCTTTGGGACGCATGATGGACCACGTCTATTAAATGATAATAAAAATAGATAAGATTTAAGATAAAAAACGAATTAAGATCGATTTCTGATTAGACACTCTAGGTTATCATGAATTAGAAATCGTAAAGATAAGCGTACGGGCATGTTAAGTTAAATTATTTACCGACCACAGTCATGAATTGAAAATACTAGTTGCATATACGACAAATTTATGCGTAGTACCGAACGTATGCATGAGTGAAGGTGACATTAATTACTGTGAAAGTGTTCCCCAAGTTGTGTTCCCCAGGTTGTGTTCCCCAGGTTGTGTTCCCCAGGTTGTGTCCACCTGAATTACAGCTCAATACAAAAGTAGCCCAATGCTGAGACATAAAACTGGACCACACTTATTAATCGTTAATTCTTTATGACAGCATTTATTTTTTATTTTGAAAATCTCATAAATGAATGAAATTTTTTCACAAGTTCCAACCAGAAACTTACAAGCTGGAGAGAAAATCCCCGTAATATGGAGCGCCTCACTCAATTCCCATCGCACGCGTAGAAAAGCTAGGATAATTCTAAATAGCTTCCGCAAGAATACCGGGAAATTTTCTGGCTTTCAGAAAGAGCGATAAATAAGCTGGCTCATCGCTCCGCTGTTTTGAGGGAAAATCTTATGCAGCTTATGTCGACATGTCGTCTGCAATGAAGCAAATTAATCGCCCTGGAATCCATAATCATCAATCAAGTTGAAGCTGACAGCAAGTGCCTGAAGCGGTGCTCTCCTCCGTCAAAACTCTTCATGCTTCCAGGCAGGCGTGAGAGTTGAACTTCAACTTCGGTGATTCAAGAGAATTGGTCTAGCCTGCCTGAGCGCCGTAGCACCGCATCGCACTCTGAGATTACACCCACAACATAACCAAAATATTTAATTCAATTTAATTATGATTTCTTATTTCATGGAGTATTAGGAAAGAAGATAAATAAAGTTCTTAAGTGAAGTTAAAGTACCAGAAGTGTACTAAGCACATGAGTTTGGTCGAGAAGTGGGTAAAGTCAAGCATCGGAGCGTGGGTAGGCCTGGGAAGCATCGAGTGCTGGGTTTGCTGGTGGATGGCAGCAGCGCGCGCGGGAATTGCGACTTAAGAGATCATTTGTTTAATTAATTACGTCTGCCCACGAGGAAATACGAGACTTTATCGGTAACTCTAGCAGAGACAAGACGATGAACGCCGCACCCGAGCAGCTCAAAAATATTCCGAGCAAATTTCTAGCGGCTTTAGAGGTTTTCTCAAGAAAAGTTTTTAGAATGCTATGAGATTTTCCGTCGTACATTAATTTTCGTTGTACCAAATTCGCTGAAATGCGCTGGCAGGTTTTATTACATCGTGTTATATTACAAATATAGACAATCAATAACACTTAGCGCGAATAATAATAACGAAAATTCACAATAATAATTCAACCAACTTGAAAATACGATATTGACTCGCAAGTAACAACTACAATAAAAAATGCCGTAACGATTTTGAAAGCTACGAGGAAAAGTTAGAAATAAAGCAAACTAAAATAACAGTAAGCAACAGTGTAAATAACCTTATTCCTGCACAGTGAAAGCAAGTAACCTAAAGGGCCTTGACTACACCGTATAAACTGCAAGACATCTCTCAGGTCTGCAGTCAACAGAATAATAAGAGATGCAACAAACGAGGCTGTGTTTCGTATTGATTTGTATAGTGTCATTTACAACACCTTTCAAGTAGTAATGCAATAAATAATACGCCATTACCAAGTGCTTTTTACGTAGTATTGCTCAAAATAATGTCGTTACCCGCTCTCTACGTAATATAACGACTGCCGACCGAGCGCAGTCCTTCAACACAATACAAGAGTACATCGAAAGCTATTGTTTTGCTAATAAAAAGTAACCACAAAAAACACGGTCAGGCACCTGTTACTGTTGAGCATAAAAACTCTTCGCTGTCACAGCCAAATACTGCGAATTTTTCAAGGATTTGGTGTAATAGTGAAAAATTCATTCCTTTTTAATAATACTTGCAATTTTACCGTGGCTGAGTGGTTAAGATCACCACAATTGAAGCAGCGAGTTGAGGTATCGAATTCCACAACTGGATGTGAAAATTCATTTAGAAATCGGTAAGGCAGCCGAGTTGTTAAGAATCTGCGACCGGCCAAATGAACTAGTCAAATTTGACCTCATAACGTACTTAATTTCATTTATATTTTCGAACAATTTTGTCTTGAATGAAAAATTGTTATCTTCCCTGTAACGTAGTTTTTAATTGAATTCGACAGCCCTAGTAGTAAAATATCAAATTCTAATGCATGCGCGATCGAAGCGCACAATGTGTCGGCGCAGCGGCAGGTGTCGGATGGCCGTCCGATGTGCGAAGGCGAGCTCGACGAGTTGAGCGACAACATAGATCGTTACATCGTCCGCACAACGCCCGTACATCG
>NW_025943736.1:0-1112 GCF_000764305.2 Hyalella azteca | reverse complement strand
CCTATGAAGAAAGATTAAAGATTAAGAAGCTTCCGAGCCTCAGTTATCGACGTCTGCGTGGGGACCTCCTTGAAGTATACAAGTATACTCATGGTTTATACAAGGTTCCCGGAGGATTACTAGAATTTGAAACAAGAACCAACACCAGGGGCCACGGCTATAAACTAAAAAACTGCGCTGCAACTTGTCCACGCAACAACATTTCTTCTCGCTTCGAATCGCAGACATTTGGAACAGCCTCACTGATTACATCGTTGGCGCTCCATGTATGAACGCGTTCAAGAACAGACTAGATAAAGCTATGGAAAAATATATGTTCAGATTTGAAATGCCTGGCACCATATCGAACCCGGTGGAAGTCTAGTAGCTATTTCAAACTATCGTCAGTCATGAAAATGTCCGGTCAAATGACAAGATTTTAGATCTTCTGTGAACAAGTCTCGAAAAGTTCAAGATTCGGCGACAGGCCACATCAGGCCTGCTCTTTAGCGCCGACATCACTATGTTATCTTATGTTAGTCTTAATTACATCTATGCTACAACCCGAGCACGCACGCTAAGGTCTTCATGACAATCCTGGCTTGCTTGCCGCTGGAAGTGCAAGACTTCCTCCTGACGCCGGTCATCGAAGAAAAGCCTCAGAATATTGTCCCTTCAATTATGGAATCTCGTCAGCGCTCGCGAAAATAAACGAACATCGTGTTTAGCACATATTCTTATGTTAAGTATGCAACATTGCATTGTTGCATGTTTATCACATATTGTTGGCATGCAACAATGTAACTTTAATGCATGCGGAGAACCCTGCTACTATTCGTTTTTTTATGAAGTCTTTTTTAATGAAAGTAAGTGTGACCATAAATTTGAATCATTTCATCCTCACGCTTAAAACAGATCCATAATTCAGTGGATTAACAAGATAATGTATGGTATCCAATTAATGACAGAAAAATTGCTATGACAGCACTTTTAAATTAAATTTGTAACAAATTTTGGTCCGATGATCATACGGTAAATATATTTATGTATTTTGTGAAACTGATTTAATTTTAACCGAAATTGATCGGAATTGTCATCATTGCTCGCCGAATAATTTTATTCTGTTCAAGAAG
>NW_025943735.1:0-51049 GCF_000764305.2 Hyalella azteca | reverse complement strand
TCCGTTATCGGTATCAAATGAGGCGAAATGAGAAAATTTATGTTCATTTCATTTCGTTTGTAATTTTAATGTGAATTTCATGGATTAAACAGAACACGCTCCGAAGCTGTTCAAATGTAACGGATTAAATTAAGATGGTAAGAAATTAAACATTTTTTCAGTCTGTCTCTACTCGAAAGCGTAATGAAAACCAACAAAACTAGATACGGAACAACAAAACTAGATACGGACCAACAAAACTAGATACGGACCAACAAAACTAGAATGTCACTTTCTCACTGCGTAGTAGGTTATGCCATTAAATATACCTACATACCATGATATGTTTCATCACAAATATCTCTAAATTTCATGCGTATTTCAGAACATCAATTACATGTGCAATTGTGCGGTTATATTTGATGAGGATAATCCTTCAATTGGCCCATTGAAGAGCCATGTTAAGCTTGCTAATTGTTAGCGTAATTGGGTGCTGCGATTTTGAATTGCAGGTCTAAAATGCTCGAATAAACTATTTTAAATGCTTGTCTAAATTATATTAAATGCTTTTCTAAATTATATGAAATTCTCGGCTAAACTATGTGAAATGCTCGGCTAAACTATGTAAAATACTCGGCATAACTATGTGAAATGCTTGGCTAAACTAAATAATATGCTTGGCTAAACTATGAGATGCTTAGCTAAACTATATGAAATGCTTAGCTAAACTATGTGAAATGCTTGGCTAAACAATATGATATGCTTGGCTAAACTATATGAGATGCTTAGCTAAACTTTGTGAAATGCTTTTCTAAACTATATGAAATACCTGGCTATTCAATGAAATTCTCGTCTAAACTGTATGAAATGCCTGGCTATACAATGAAATTCTCGCCTAAACTATATAAAATTCTCTGCTAAACTGTATGAAATTCTCGGCTAAACTATATTAAATGAGTGGCTATACAATGAAATTCTGGCCTAAACTATATGAAATGCTTAGCTAAAATATGTGAAATGCTTGGCTAAACTATATGATATGCTTGGCTAAACTATATGANTCTCGGCTAAACTATATGAAATGCTTTGCTACGATATCTACTGCGCCGGGACGAACGACTGCTCTGTTGCGAATTTCACCCGAATTATCATGGGTTTTTCAGCGAGCCAACTAGCTGAGGTTGGCCGACTGCGATTCGCAATTGATTTAAACGGTCATGACTTCTAATAATCCAGACTACTAAAATATTCTTCAGCTTGACGAAATTCTAAATTTTGAGACCGCTTAATCCATAAACTCTCAAAACAATCCATCCTTCAATATTTCTTTTCCAACAGCTATGTACAACCAAATCAAGTAATTCATAGTGACATCCGATTTGATCTAAGCACTTCTAAACGTTTCCAGAATTTTTCAGTTCACAATCCTCATTATTTTCATAGATATTGCTGCAAATATATACCAAAGTCCTATCTATTGAAAATAATATATCTATCGAAAATATTTATTACTATCATATTTCACTAAAACTATTTCTTACTATTTTATATTAGTATTTGTTTACATTTATTATTGTTTCTTCAGATTTTCTTCTTTACATTTTCCGTGCGAAATAAAATTGTCCAATTACTATTGTACGCCGATGAAGCCCATTTGGCCGGCAATTTCTTT
Organism: Hyalella azteca; assembly: GCF_000764305.2. NCBI lineage: Eukaryota > Metazoa > Arthropoda > Malacostraca > Amphipoda > Hyalellidae > Hyalella > Hyalella azteca. The sequence goes on along the minus strand of NW_025943735.1, from coordinate 49,398 downwards.
CTATTTCACACCTCGAGAAGCCCTTCGACTCGGTGTTCTAATTTCATTTTGGTGAGTGGTCGATGCTGGGAATTTTTAAGGCACGAAATAAGCCCATCGCGTGGTCATTAGTCGCCTTTTTTCTACGCAAATGCCGACCAAATTTTGAATGTAACGGGAGGCTGGTCCTAAGTGGCCCTAATGCTCTCATAATCCCGTGACTTTTGGTGCTCATTTCTTGCCTACGTTTAATAATATCAGAAATTCTCCAAGCTCCACAATTCTGATTGGCTTCTCAATGCCTGAACTGTAGTTGTGTCGCCACATCCAACTGAATAATTTTTTTAAATTCGTAAGCCTATCCAAGTACTTTTAATGATGTGCATAGTAACTATACATGCAAGTTACGAGTGACCGTTTTTATACAGGTTTGTATTACTGAAATTTGCTTCACTACACATAAATCTATTTGTAAGGTGGAAATTGTACCAATTATTGGAAATTTCATTTGATTAGATAAAGTTTTATTTCGAAAATTGTGACTCGTTCGTTGTGACTTGTTAACTTGCTTTTCGGAAAATGTGACTCGTTAACTTGCTACTCACAATCCTCCTATAACTTGAAAACTTTGTCGTGCAAATAGCGTACAAATTACGGCGCTAGTTATATTTATAGGTCTTTAACGGAACACCAATTATTGTATTAGAATGAACATTCCAATAAACACTATTTAGCGTTTGAGAATCGTACTGGGTCAAAATGAGTGGGTTGTAGTGTCCAAGTAGTGACACACTTTCTCAATCTCAGCACGGACGTAGCTCTGATGCCTCCTTTGCCTAGGTATACTGGGTCAAAATGAGTGTGTTGTAGTGTCCAAGTAGTGACACACTTTCTCAATCTCAGCACGGACGTAGCTCTGATACCTCCTTTGCCGGGGTAAACTGGGTCACGATGACCCATCCCAGGGATAAAAAGTTCATCGCAGTTTGGACAAAGTCTCGCATATTCCCTGGGTGTGGCGACAGAGCTGACTTTATAAACTTGCTTTTGCTATGGAACTCGCCCAGCGCGCCATTTTACAAAATTTTTCCAGTTTGGTATAGCGTCAAATGTACCATTATGGACTCGAAGTTGTGTTTTCATGTTTCCGGTCATGAACAGTATATTCTTTTTGAGTTGTAGTTTCATTTAAAATCTCGTAACACGTGAAGATTGAAAACATGTGCATACTTTTAGCAATTTTTTGTAATTTTTTTAGCTTTAACTCCATTTTTTTAGCTTTAACTCCTTTATAACTTTGTATATCATAGTGAATTAAATTTTGGGTTTTCTCCGTAATTGCGGAGTATGTAATATCCAGATATCTGTAGGCTTGGCTGTTTCTTTTGCTTTTATTGAACGTTATTTGATATCTTAGTACATTTGTAACTTAGGTCCACTTTTTTCTCACAATGGTAAAACCACAAAGTGAATGTTCATTTCAGCTCTAAAATTCTAAGATTTATTAATAGGAGTTCACTGTTTGCTCCTTGCCCACATTTTACTATAAAAAGCATCTGATGTTCTAGGTAAATCGGTGCCCGAGTACAGTTATTGTCTCCAGCATACCATGCACCAGCACGCATTCTAGGTATTCCACGGTACTAACCGTGCTCCATTATACAGGTAAATCAGTGCCCGAGTACAGTTATTGTCTCCAGCATACCATGCACCAGCACGCATTCTAGGTATTACACGGTACTAACCGTGCTCCATTATACATTGGTAGATCGGTGCCCGAGTACAGTTATTGTCTCCAGCATACCATGCACTAGCACGCATTCTAGGTATTACACGGTACTAACCGTGCTCCATTACATTGGTAGATCGGTGCCCGAGTACAGTTATTGTCTCCAGCATACCATGCACCAGTACGCATTCTAGCTATCGCATGGTACTAACCGTGCTCCATTATATACTGTAGGTAGGTCAGTGCCCGAGTACACGGTTATTTACCTTGTCTGCAGTTGCAGACATTCTGGCAGCTCGAGACAATCAGTCAATCTCTGTAGCTTCTCCCAATGGCGCGTGATGATCTGGCATGCGGGCATCTCTGTTCGCCTCCCGCCTTTGTTGCTGGGCTCACAGATCTACTTCTTGCTCGGTGCTGTGTAGTGTCTTTGTGTTGGCGGTGTTATATTATTCTCTTTTATATTGTGTGTACATTATGTGTACATCTGTATATATACATTTTGTGTAGATTGTTTCCAAAATTGTACTTCTTTTTTGCGTTGTTTTTATATAATGTGTTTTATCGAGCTGACTGAGAAGTAATTACTTGATTTCACAATAGCAAACAAGATGGATGATCAATGTGCTGCATGAGGCATGAAACTGCCAAAATAAAGTAGAAGATATACTTTATGAAATACTGAATTTGAATGAGATATAAAGTTTTGATGTTCTCCTATTATTCCATCTTTCGTGAGCTATTTCGTATCTCTATGGAACTTTATTCCTAACAATTCGACCGTTAATCATTTTTAAAATTAAATCACACCTGACATGGTCATTTTTTGATGATTAACTATTGATCTTACTCCTGTTACATTTGATGTTCAGTGCGTTAATTCTTTTTTTGCTAAAATCTTCAGTTAACATTTTTATTATATATCATATTTATTTTATACTGGCATGTGTCCCTTGGCTTGCCTTGATTTACATACTCATGGCAATGTGCTGTCAACGGAATATATCAGCTACGTACAATTAGATCACCTAATATGGATTATAAAATTCCATATGCTTCAAGTACTTGAAATTTATCAAAAAAACATAATATATTTATTCTCGACCAAGTTTTCAATTTTAAACCACAACCATATGCTTCAAGTACTTAAAATTTATTAAAAAAACAATATATTTATTCTCGATCAAGTTTTAAATTTTAAACCACCATTTTTATAGCAACGCACGCTTTTTTTGAGGCTGGTTGCCTGGATTTAGCGCCTAATTTCAAAGATTTATTTTATCAGACGTCGCAATTTTGAGCGCAACACGAGCCCCGAGCCCGCCATTGACAGCAGCACAGCGGGACCCATCGTGTGCACGCTTCCGCGCCTGGCGCTGCTACCCAGTGAAAATTAACAGACGCGGCAGCTTCTGATTTGGATTACCAGAAGCTGGGCCGACTCTAAATTTTGTTAGAGTAGTGGGCTCTAATGCGTGGCCACCGGTGGCCATCTATAGTTGGCTGAACCTTCAAGAATATCAGTACTTTGCTGTAGCTTAAATAATTTGCTTCCGAGCCCGGCGCTGCTGGTGCGCGATAATGCCTGGGCCCATACTTTCAAAAAAATGTAACTCAGTACTCACTGCAGTTAGTGACAGAGAGCGCATTTTCTCGTCGACGAAAACTTGAGGTCATGGACAGACAGACGGACAGACAGACAGACAGACGGACGGTACATGGCGAGCACAATAGTGCATTTTTTCCATAAATGAGAAAATGCGCTAAAAAGTTAAGAGATCGTAAGTTCATCAGCCAATCATTGACGGCCTCTCAAGCAAAATCCACCAATCATAGACAAGAAAATAGAACGTAAGGAATACTTTCAAATTTCTCACTTGGCGAGTTTTGAAAGTATAGCCCCAGGTCACCAGTGGGCCTTCTGTAGTGGGCTGAACCTTCAATACTTTCAGTACTTTGCTGGTCTTTCAATACTTTGTTGGTCTTTCAATACTTTGCTGGTCTTTCAATACTTTGCTGGGCCTTCAATACTTTGCTGGTCTTTCAATACTTTGCTGGTCTTTCAGTACTTTTTTGCTCTTTCAACACTTTGCTGGTCTTTCAGTACTTTTTTGCTCTTTCAATACTTTGTTGGTCCTTCAATACTTTGCTGGGCCTTTATTACTTTGCTGGTCCTTCAATACTTTGCTGGGCCTTTATTACTTTGCTGGTCCTTCAATACTTTGCTGGTCCTTGACATGACAATACCTGTCGTTAATACTTTGCTGGGTTGCCAATACAATTGCTTGTGCCGTGAATGCTCTCTTGATCCTTCAAGACTATGTCCTTCCTTTTATATTCTGCTGCTGCTTCTTCAACGCTTTACGGGAGCAAATAAAATTCTATGTCTCGCAGAATCATCACTAGGTTATGTCCATCTTCTGTCATTGTGTATAAAAACTTCTAGTTTTCAGTAACGTCTCGAAGACTTCACTTTGAGCTCTGATGACTTAACACATATATAGGTTTTTGTAGGATCTGTTCCCATGTCCTGTTTCATGTTTATGTGAGCAGATCTAAATCGAATTTAAAAAAGGCATTTATTAGTTTTTTATTAATTAGTAATATTTATTAATCAGTAAAGTTTATTAGTAAATTATGTTAGTCGAGTTCATAGATAGCTCGCTCCATCACTGCTCGTCTTTGCTCACAGTGATTAATATTGCCTTTCATTGGGTGAATATCGCCAATTTCTTGGCATTCTATGATTGGGTTTTTAAATAAAAATTGTGGTATTTAAGTAAGGTGGTTGATAAGCTCAAGATTTTGGATAAACACGGGATGCAATGGGAGATTTTTTCTCGAGTCTGTTTTTTTCGGTTGCTATGGAAACGCAGCGACTTTTGAATGGAGTTTGCGTACATTGAATTATAAGCTGTATTTATGCCCCAGATGCATCAGTCAACTGATTCCCATGATGAAAGATAATGATTTAATATATCCATGCTCAAATTTATCTCGGTCCCACATCCTAATACTCATATTAACAGTTAAAAAAGGAATATGTTGAGTTTCTCGAATAATTTTGAACTTTATTTTGTAAGTTAAGGTACCGAATTACCGTTTAATTTGATTGAACCAAGTAAGACATTACTATGTGATGTGTGCTTAATTAATAAGAATCGTATCTTGATAATTTATTACATGTATGAGGAGAGAGTCATGTTTAATGATGCTTAGTACTCTTCATCCTCGCTATTACTTCCATTAGTGAATCAAAATTTGAATCAAAACTCAGTGTACCCACATCAGTCCATTGATGAGTAAGCATTTGTGATCTCATTTAACAGGGTTTGGTACAGTAACATCATGGGGGATATTAAGCTCATTATTCTATTGAAAAATGAATACGATTAATTCTATTGACGATGCAAAGGTCAAATCACATGATGAAGTGTGCTCTCCTCGCCTCTAAAGCGTACACAATTAATTCATTTATTAGCAGAAGGTCACATGACTGAGAAGGTTCTTATTTATGTTAGTTTAGCGAGCGAGTTATTTTGATTCTGACGCCGGCGCCTTTGATAACGTTAAGGCGTGAGGCGCATTTTTTATTTTTTGCGCCGCCGCGTCAGGTAAACATGCGCCTGGGGACGCGACTTCTGATCAAAAAGCCCGCCTGTCATGCTTGCTAATAAGATGACATTTTTAACGTAAGTTTTGCTGCCGTAATTACATGCTCTGCTGCATGAACGCGGAAATCCTGCGTGGGATGTCCAGACGAATCGCCTGATTTTCTGATCAACTTGGATGGATTTAGTGTGAACGTAAAGCTGTCGATTTCCAGATAATGATTATTCATCGGTGGTTCAGAGACGGCCACAAGCCGGCTCTGACTTGCTATACAGAGACGCAGTTATCTCTGGATAATCAAGGCCGGTCGTCTAATCAGGGTTAGTCGTCTGATCAGTGTTATTGTCGTATCTTCAGGGTTAGTTTTCTAATGAAGGTTAGTCGTCTAATTATGGTTGTCTAACGTCTGACTCAACGAAAAGGAGCACATAGATTTAATGATGTTTTACAGTGATTAAAATAGCTATCCGAAACAAACTTGAAAACCCGAAAATCGAAAATTGGCTTAAACGACCCATCACAAATCACCGATTGTGGTTTTCAGATGGAAACCTAAATTTCTCTTCATAGCTTCAATGGAAGGCTGCCTTAAGCTGCAGAACTTCTTCCTTGGGTGTCCCTATAATCCTAGACGTGAATGAGATCCTCCTATATCGTAAGGATGTGATGTTGAATCCCATGCTTAAATTAAGATTTCCGGAAGGCGATGCGAGGCAATCCAATTTCGTTCTGCTTGACGTGGCACGTAAAAATCAGTCGTGTATTAAAAGTTACTTTTAGAGTAGCTGAATATCAAGTTCATAAAGATTGTTATGAACTGATGGTTAAAAATCACCTTATGTTCAGAAACTGTCGATTATTAGTAGAATTTTTTTCCATTTGAGTTGCACATACTTTCGTTGCAAATTTCCTCCTAATCAACGAATTTATTACTAATTAAGTTATATTTCAAAAGACGTTAGCAAGTTATTATAATATCTATTCGCCCCATTACCTTGAGCGCGTAGTCTCAGTTGGAGCCAGACCACTTACATGTTCCACTTTCATTTGAAACTCATTGCTGATTTGCAGCGTTGGATGGCCGTCGGTAAGGTGCTCATAATTTTCCATTATAATAAAAGGTTCTTGGCCACTACACGGTATCAGAATCACTCGACTTGTCCAAGGCCGCATAATAACCGACGATCGGGCGACTATAATATGGCCATAATTCTCAATCTCGCCCCAACTCCTGGTCACTAGGACTCACTTCAAAGGATTCCTCTCCGTTTGATCATCCCTCCAAAATAACAAGATTGGCTCCTCTATAACCTCTCAATGGAAACTTTTGAGCTATTCGAACCAGCAGCAGCAGTTCAAGATCTCTCCTATTTAAAAATGGCCAATTATGTCAATGTCTCGTCGTCTTTTAAGATATATGGTTTCTTGGGGGGATTTCCGAGGATATCTGTAACTGAGACGCTTGTTTACACTTTCTCTGACCTGTTTTCCCCTTAATTGATTACAGGGGACGGCTTCAAATGATAATAATTATTTCTTCATCAGACGTCGGATTCCATGAATTTGAATGTCAATTTCATAAGCATAACACAGTTCACCTTCACAGTTTACCCTTGAATATACTACTGTAGCGCCGTGGTTAGCGTCCCTGGGCCATACTTTCAAAACTCGCTAAGTGAACGTAAGTACTTACGCACTATTTTCTTGCCTATGATTGGTGGATTTTGCTTGAAAGCCCGTCAATGATTGGCTGATGAACTTACGATCACTTAACTTTTTTCAAAGTATAGGCCCCTGTCATTGCAGTGTAAACGACACCGAGGGTTCTAGGTGTCGTCGTAGGAGCTTCCAAGCTAGTCGTGGGTTCGAACCTTGGGAAGCTCAGTTAATTTCTCGGTGTCGTTGGTGGACGTTCCTTTGTAGCCATCGAAGTTGGTGCTTGCAGCAATGCCTTGAGTTCGTGTCCGTAAACGAACTCTGGGTACGTGTTACCTGGGAGATTTTAAGGCTTGGTTCACACTATACTGCTGGGCACGAGCCATGGCATATGCCAGTCACGGTCCGTTCCCTGCCAGATGCATTAACATGTTCGGTCCGGTCACGGCCGTCCACACTTTGGTTCATTTCGTATCACGTGCCATGTCAGGCAATCTGGTACAGTCGCCTCTAAATTAGTTGGCAACGCTGCAGTCACGCCCCGGTCAAAATATCTTTTGCTTTGATCGCGGCTGAACCGTGCGTGATATGGCAGGTGCCTTGCACGGGTGAATGCGTCTGTAAAAATGCATTAAGAAATATTGGACTGATAATGATTGGAATGTAGATTTGACCTTCAGACATGAAGTAGGCAAAATTTGTTTTTGGTTTTTACAAATTGCCAATATTTCAACCCACCATTTAATCGTCCGTTTTTCTATCACAGTTAGTATCATTTCTGAAATTACGTGTTCGAATAATTTTAATAATTAATTTATAGCCGGTTCAGTTTTATAAAATTAGCTAGAGTTCGTTACAATAACTCGGTTGATCTTTTCAAATGAACCCACAGCGGGAAACTCATAATTAGGCGTCATTTTAGGCGTCATTATTTTTTTAGGCGTCATTATTTTTCTCTGGTTTATTGTACAGTAGGACATATCGCACCCCAAAATGTTCGTCCCGCCTTCTCTCTCCTCATGTCTAATTAACTACAACACTCAAAGAAATTACTTTATCCCAATAGCGATGCACTCTTTACCCTTGCATGTGTGGGTCATTTTGACCCATGCTATCACTGTTACGTCCGCTCTCAGCACGTGCTGTGAGTATTAAAGTGTGTCAAAACTCAGACAATGTAACACATTCTTTTTTCAGAGACAAATAATCATTCCACAGAATTTTCCTCTTTGTTCCTCCAACAAAGTTATAAGTTATATGATTACATTTGTTTCCAAAAAGACGGTACCTACATTCTGGCTAAAAGCGAACGTAAAATAAAAGTTTCGATGGGAGGCCATCCCTAACAAAATTTAGAGTCGCCCCAGCTTCTGGTACTCCAAATCAGAAGCTGCCGCGTCTGTAAATTTTCACTGGGAACCCTAACAAAATTTAGAGTCGCCCCAGCTTCTGGTACTCCAAATCAGAAGCTGCCGCGTCTGTAAATTTTCACTGGGAAGAACTCCTACCCTAACAAAATTTAGAGTCGCCCCAGCTTCTGGTACTCCAAATCAGAAGCTGCCGCGTCTGTAAATTTTCACTGGGATGCTACTTCACGACAAGAGCCTAACTTTGAGCATCAACATCTATTTGGACACGAGAACAAATTTACTTGTTTGGTCACTCTAAAAACTTCGACTCATTCGCTCTATAATTTTTCTCATCGGGAACTATTATTCATTTCTACTTCATATGTATATTTTTAATAAATATACCTATTACCTGCAATATTTTACTATCGGGAAGTAAGTTCTATTCTCTTCTTGTTCTCACTTAACTGCATGGAGTTCAGCAATACCCATTGTTCAGTGTGAATTATTCGGCAAATCCCATAACAAATAATTTTTTCCTCAGACTTAAATGAAGTTGCATGAATCGAAGCACGACTCCCTTGCCCACCACGCTGTCCTGAGTGCAGAATTATTTAGGCAGTTGTGTTTTTTAGGCCTTTTAAAAGCGACGCTCCATAAAGGACGCCGTGTAAAGAAGCCCTCCGGCTTACAGGACAACTTGAATTGTCCCTAAGGATGCGCATCCAGGATCCCCCGTGGGACTCTAAATTGCGTGCGCCTCCACAGGAGCGGCGAGGATCTTGACGGACCTCTCCCCTAACAAAATTTAGAGTCGCCCCAGCTTCTGGTAATCCAAATCAGGGGCCATACTTTCTAAACTCGCTAAGTGAACGTAAGTACTTACTTTCTATATTCTTGTCTATGATTGGTGGATTTTGCTTCGAAGGCCGTTTATGATTGGCTGATGAACTTACGATCTCTTAACTTTTTTTGAAAGTATAGGCCCAGAAGTTGCCGTGCCCGTAAATTTTCACTGGATAGTCTTGCTCATCCACCTTCTGCTGGAACGCATTTTGAAATTATTTTTATTAACTCTCATGCACACATTCAAGTTTTTCAACGCTCAATTTAGTTGGTCGTCAAGTTGATTACTATAATGGTATAAACCTACTCTGAAAAGAGTGATGTTAATAGCGGATAATCTGCTTTAGAATTAGATGAAATTAAAATGAAATGGAATCCCAAGATTTTAAGTTATTCATTTCATTTATTCAATCAGAAGCAAATTAATTTCGGGGGTAAAAATGCAAAATTTGTACGCTGAAGTGTGTACCGATACTATATTAATCCAGAGTTTCCTCAGTCAAAGGCGAATTTTAGAGGAGAACAAAGTTACGAATTTTGTTCTTGTCGATCAAATTCATGAATTGACTGCCATGTCCCATTCAGTAGATTTAATACCATAAAGAGCACGAGCAGGAGATCACAACATTCCTCGCTATTTCTTCCGATGAAGAAAAATATACTCGGTGCTCGTCTTTCTTAAGCGACTTCCTGTAGGAGACGCGCGCCATTATCAAATGAAGTCTGACCTGCGCTGCCTTTTTCGGAGAGTCTTATAGTCCCGGTCGTCCCGGCCCCGGCTGCTCTCAGGTCTTGTTCTTAAGTTTGTCAGTGATGGCGTCGACTCTTATTAAAACAGAGTTTAATTTGTCGTTAGTGGAGGTGCTATTGTTGACACAGCGTTAAATATGTCATTAATGAAGGTGCTATGTTGACACAGCATCAAATATATCATTAATGAAGGTGCTATGTTGACACAGCATTAAATATATCATTAATGAAGGTGCTACTGTTGACACAGCATTAAATATATCATTAATGAAGGTGCTACTGTTGACACAGCAAACTTGGAGCATTAAATTTGCTGTATCATTTGTGTTTGCTTGCTTGGAACATTGAATTTGTGGTAATGGAGGTGCTGCTATTGACGAATCATCAAGTTTGTCAGTGAAATCTCTGACTCTCATTGAAACAGTAATACATTTTTCGTTAATGAACGAGTTACTTTTAACACAGCATTAAATTTGAAATTACTGGTGTTGGCTTTTACGAAAATAGCATTATATTTATTGCTAATGGAGGTGCCACTATTGACGCAGCATTAAGTTTGCCATTAAGTTATTTGATTTTTATTAAAGCAGAATTAATTTTTTATTGGCGTTGGCTCTTATTAAAAGTGCATGAATTTGGTCAATAATGACTTTCATTTTTAGTAAAGTGGCATCAAAATTGTCATTAATATGGCATTGACTCATAAACGAGGAGCATTGAGTTTGTCGTTAATTGAGTTGACTCTTGTTGCAACAGCATGGCGTGCTTGTGATTTTCAATGAAAACTTTAGCTGAAATAATTAACCTCCTCAAATTTCACTGAATTAAAATATAATACATCTCCCTTAAATCCTGAATTGGAAGATCTTCAATTAGATTTATTATTAGAAGATTGGATTTCTTTGGAAACAATAACTTCATTCTTTTCTTTTTTGCCTATCGATTCACCGCCGTTTTAGGTTCATTCATGCTTCGGAATGGAAATAAATGAATACTAAAAGGTATTAGTCCACAATTGCCCAATTTGTCATGAATTGTCTGACTAATTGCGTATCATGTTTAATTTTTTTAGCAGAATTGTAAAAACTCTGTAATTTTTTACATATTTTATAATATCATTTTATACTTTTTATGATTTTTTATTTAAATTTTTTCATTTACGACCCTTACGTATTTTTGTGTCTCAGAATCATGATTACGTAAGCTTTGTTGATTATTCGTTCCTTTACATCAACATTTTTGTAACTTTAGAAGTCATATTCTATTTCTAGTTGTCCCTTGCAACAAATTTCAACATACAAAATCTTAGCTCTCTGTTCCATGCTTTTTGTATCATCTTTTCGTCCTTCCAAATCCATATAAATGACTTTTTTTCAAGAAGAATAATATACATCGTTGATCATTTTTTATTTTGATCCGCACCCATATGAACAAGAAGTCTATTTGAAGTTTCTTGCCTCTCATTTCTTGTGTTTGGCGGCACCCTTTTCATAAATCGTCTCCAACTGCGCTCTAATTCACACGAAAAACTGTGACAAACTGTGTTCTTGGCCTCACGCGCGATGCTTTGTGACCAGCGCGCTCTTTATTCCAGGCTTGAAATGGGCGAAAATGCGCACATACTCTGCTGCATGCACTCTACTTGAATATATAGGAGGAAATGCTGACATATTCCTAGTAATTCATCTCAATTGAAATGGGCGAAAATGGGCGTATACATGCTCTGCTGCCTCTCATTTCTCCGGGACTCTACTTGAATATATAGGCGGAAACGGTGACATATTCCTAGTAATTCATCTCAATTGAAATGGGCGAAAATGCGCGTACATGCTCTGCTGCATACACTCTACTTGAATATATAGGAGGAAATGCTGACATATTCCCAGTAATTCATCTCAAGGGAGCACGCGTACTGCTTCTTGTTTTATTAAACTTTGGCTGGGCGAGTGAGCCTACTCTGAAACTTGTTAATTTGCTTCAGAGTCAACATTGCAGCGTCTACTCTCTATACAATTGGCGTAATACTGTCTTACTCTGTAGCGTCTATCCTTTTTCACTAATTGCGCAATACTGTGTAACTCTGCAGCGTTTGATCGTCATAAAATTGGCAGGAACGCTTCTTATGCAGCGTTTATACCGTCTGAATCGTCATATTGTTGTTGAAAGCTCTGTGTATATGCTTATACTCTCGCTGAATAGTATAAATCGGTACTTTTCCCTAACAATGTGACGTGCTATCTTCACTGCATCTTCCAGTATTCGAATTGGTCCAAGGTCCGCTTATTCAACAGCGTTATAAATAAATTGTAATAAACAAATGCAGAGTCTACTTATGGTCACTGTACACTTGAATGTAAATACGTGTCGAGTACCTCAATGAAAATTCATGTCGGATCAACGCTGGCCAATCGGTCACCCATAACCTTCCTCAAACTTGTAAACGATTATAAGTGGGCATCTCCCTAGAGCAGTTGCAGCTGCGAAGACACTTGACACTTTTCAGCAACACCTGCAGATACAATTACATTCGTGCCCGCTTCTCCAGCGCTAGGGCACGCGAAAGAGTGGATCTCATCAAAATTTAGAGGCGTGAGCGGCCCGGCTTTAGGGCCGCGTAGGACTCGGGGAGCACGTAAATCAGTTTCTGAATGTCCCCTTCGGTTCAGGGTTCGAAGGGCCGCATCTAAGTAGCCTGTTAGCTCGGCATGACTCGGCTCGGGCGAAGAACTTCACTTTGAAGTGAAGTTTTTCGGTTACTTAGATTATTAACGGGTTCAGGCGAACCTCGTGAACCTCGGTTACTTGCATTTTCAGGTGAACCCCGTGAACCTCTGTTACCTGGATTATTAAAGGATTCAGTGGAACCCCGTGAACCTCGGTTACTTGGATTGTTTACGGATTCAGTTGAACCCCGTGAACCTCGGTTACTTGGATTATTAACGGGTTCAGTTGAACCCCGTGAACCTCGGTTACTTGGATTATATTATTTACGGATTCAGTTGAACCCCGTGAACCTCGGTTACTTGGATTATTACAGGGTTCAGGCGAACCCCGTGAACCTCGGTTACCTGGATTATTAAGGGATTCAGTTGAACCCCGTGAACCTCGGTTAACTGGATTATTAACGGGTTCAGGTGAACACCGTGAACCTTGGTTACTGAGCTCACTGACGGGTTTGGGTGAACCACGTGAACCGTTGGTTACTCTGATCCCGCACACAACACGCGTCAATGCATTCTACTCAGGTTGCATTAAGGCGTTAATGAAGTCTTTATATTTTCTGTTAATGGGAATTTACTACGCTGCCCACGACCGAATGGAGGTACAAATTCAAAATGGACTATGCGGAAATGAAATACAATGACTTTCTTCTTTTTAATTTTCTTTATTAGAAATTGTACAAATGTGGGTTGATATTTAATGATTGTTAAAATTGATCGATTTCATGCAGGTTGTGGGCTTGTCTTTGCATCACGCATCATAAATCTCGCATCATAAATGGGTGTTCACGATTGATGGACTATCTTTGCGATTAGAGTTTATATTATATTGTTATATAAAACATAACCGCAAGTTATATATAACATAACTGCATTTTCTTTCCAGTTAGTTGGATGTTGAATTTGGACATTTTACAATTTCTTTTATGGAGCCAACTTTCCCTGCGTGTATGGTTCAAATTTTTAGATTAAAATATCAAACCTGCTTTAATGGAATGGCTTGACGGAGTTTCAGCTTAAGATGATCATTATTTTATAATCAATTTTAGTTAGCATTCATTCCTACATTCTTTCTTAGATATACGAACTTTAATTTAGTTCTAATAATGGATAATGTTGCTCAACAGCATCAATTTTTTCTCACCGCGCAAAAGTGTCACCTATGTATTTTAACATAAGGTCATAAATTACAAATTATTCTTCACCAGACCGAAGGCGGAGAACAAAGAATGGATCCATTTATACTACTGAAACAAAGGCTTTCGTCCGAGTTGTTGTCTATACATTTTATTTTTGCTGCTTCACGTACACGACTTCGAAATTAAGTGTGAAGTAACCACTACAATCATTAAATGTACTAAGTACGCACACTTACGTAAGTGTACTTAGAACACCCACTAAATAAAGTGTACTTATATAGTACACTCACTTCCGTAAGTGTACTTAGAACACCCACTAAATTGTACGTAAGTGTACTTACTACTCTCACGTACGTAAGTGTACTTACTACTCTCACGTACGTAAGTGTACTTACGAGGAAAAATAAGCACACAGGCTGAGCCACCAGTGGAGCACCACAAGCTCTCTGGAGGTCGCTCAAGAACTGCGCCTGGGAGGGCTGTGACATCTAAAGATGTCGGGGGAGTCCCTTTTAAAAGTGTTGATTTCGACGTAAGCGAAATAATATAAATTTCGTAGATTAATTTTATCAGAAAGCTAAAAAGTGCCTGTTAATTTCTACGTAAGCGAAATAATATCAATTTTGTAGATTAATTTATCAGAAAGCTAAAAAGTGCCTGTTAATTTCTACGTAAGCGAAATAATATAAATTTCGTAGATTTATTTCATCAGAAAGCTAAAAACTGTCTGATGGCCAACCAAAAATCAGTCAAACGACTTCCATAACTGCATTTGAACTCCCATCAAACCCCAAAACTTTTCAGCAATGAAGTATATCTAATATAATTATTCACTAGTTTACCTAACAAGAATCGCATTATTCAGTTATTTCATTACTAAATGCAATAATCGCGGAATTCGATATCTGTACTCAAGCTGCCATTCACTTTTGCATTGCGGCCTCTTATATANTTACTACAAATATGACACCATATTACTACAAATATGACACCATATTACTACAAATATGACACCATATTACTACAAATATGGTACCATATTACCACATATATGGGACCATATTACTACAAATATGGGACCATATTACTACAAAGTAGTGCACAGCAACAAGTTTGTCCGTCAACGGCCTTAATCAAGCTGTAAGAAATATCTAAAAAGCTAAAATTGTTGATAACAACGGCAGCAATACACGTGCTCGCAGATCCTCAGTTTAATTAAGACCAAAATAATCTACGTATGATCCTTATGTAACAGCAATAACTAAGATCAAAGCAGCGCCGACCATCCTAACACACTTTGGCCCGGGAATGTAGCGGATCAGTTCTACGAGTAGAAAGTGCATACATTGTTAGAAAAATTACCGTTAACGGTATTATATACCGGCGTTTCAGTGGCCGGTCGGCAGGTGAAAAGAAAGACCGTGTCGCCGTTCTTATTATAATTTAACACTAGAAATCCATAAAACATCTAATAAAAACGGCGAAACAGTTCATTTTCACGGTGCGACCGGCTACTAGAATCATAGAATGCCAGTGGGACCGTTTTTTTACCGTTTTTTTCTAACAGTGTATGTCCCTTTTTGGACAGTATGACCCATTCAGACACCTCAGACACTTCAGCAGCGTAGCCACTACCATCCATCAGGTTGGCTGCATTTTTCTATCGGTCTTTGTCTTGTATTTACGTGAAGCCGCTGGCTGAGTGATGTCTAGTCGATGCTGCTACAGCCTAATGAATTGCTGGCCCCTCTACACTCATACAAATGTGTGAGTCTTTAGCCCTAGTATTACTGTATCTCTTATCCTTGTGTGGGTTATCCTCATCAAGTTTCGTCTGATGTAATTGTATCATTCAGTGGTACGTGCATTATATGTGTCGTTACATTGTACGACCCGCTCATTTTTATGAGTATATATCCCAGTGAAAATTTACAGACGCGGCAGCTTCTGATTCTGAAACTGGGGCGACTCTAAATTTTGTTAGGGTACAAGTAATGCTTCGGTACTTTAATTACCAATTATTTGCATACATAAACCGAAATTATATGGCGTACCAGCAACATTCATACAAGTTACGATCAGCATACCTGAAGTTTTCCATCATTACTTTTTAGAATCAAGCTCTAGATCCCTGGAAGCTTTGAATCACTGCAAAGAATCGTTAAGTCATGTGAATAAATGCTTGTGAAGATTCAATATTCATAGTTTGTCAAAATGATGAATTGATAAAACATCGGCGTTAATTCAAGCGTTGTTTTTACATCAAATGACTAATTAATCGAAAGTTTGTTGCCAAACTAATCATCTTTGATGCAATAAGCGGAAACAATCTACTGATGCATCAAGCGTTATTTTTACATCAAATGACTAATTATTCGAATGTTTATTACCAATCTAATCATCTTTAATGCAATAAGCGGAAATAATCTTCTGATGCATCAAGCGTTATTTTTACAAAAAATGACTAATCAATCAATCGTTTGTTACCAAACTAATCATCTTTAATGCAATGAGAGGAAATAATCTACTGATGCATCAAGCGTTATTTTTACATCAAATGACTAATTAATCGATAGTTTATTACCAATCTAATCATCTTTGATGCAATAAGCAGAAATAATCTACTGATGCATCAAGCGTTATTTTTACATCAAATGACTAATTAATCGATCGTTTGCTACCAATCTAATCATCTTTGATGCAATAAGCAGAAATAATCCACTGATGAATCAAGCGTTATTTTTACATCAAATGACTAATTAATCGATCGTTTGCTACCAATCTAATCATCTTTGATGCAATAAGCAGAAATAATCCACTGATGAATCAAGCGTTATTTTTACATCAAATGACTAATTGATCGATCGTTTGCTACCAATCTAATCATCTTTGATGCAATAAGCGGAAACAATCTACTGATGCATCAAGCGTTATTTTTACATCAAATGACTAATTGATCGATCGTTTGCTACCAAACTAATCATCTTTGATGCAATAAGCGGAAATAATCTACTGATGCATCAAGCGTTATTTTTACATCAAAAGACTAATTAATCGAATGTTTTTTACCAATCTAATCATCTTCAATGCAATAAGCGGAAACAATCTACTGATGCATCAAGCGTTATTTTTACATCAAATGACTAATTGATCGATCGTTTGTTACCAAACTAATCATCTTTAAGCAATAAGCGGAAATAATCCACTGCTGCTAAGAATTTAACGCGATATGGGACAAGATGACGCAAATTCATGCGGGAACTTTGCTCTCTGATGGGCTGTATGTCAATAAATCTCACCTCGTTATGAAGACGTCATAAAGCCATCCAAAATTTTAATGAGAGTCGTAAAAGTTAATGGAAGATCGAATCGTATTAAAAAGTATTTAGTTTTTATTTCTTATTGAGTAGCTTCAGGTTCCAACTTTATATATGGCTTCAATGTTTTCCAAATAGTGTTGTTAAATTTGGTCGAAAAGTAAATAATATTTTACTTAGATTACTCTTATTTTTCTCGGTAAATCAATAGAATAAAAGTATATCAACAAATAAAAGTATTTCGTTTTTTTCTTATTGGTAGCTTCAGGTTCCAACTTTATATTTGGCTTCAATGTTTTCCAAATAGTGTTGTTAAATTTGGTCGAAAAGTTAATAATATTTTATTTAGATTCCTCTTATTTTTCTCGTTATATCAACAGAATTTGCCTTCTCTTGATTTTATTCATAAAGAAAACTATGAACAAATTTAGCGCAAGCGAACGCAGCTCTGGTTGGGAACGAGCAAGCAATACCAGTTTTGTTGTTTGACTTTACTCCCGGTTGTTTTAATCTTATTTTTCTCGGTATATGAACAGAATTTGCCTTCTCTTGATTTTATTCATAAAGAAAACAATGAACAAATTTAGCACAAGCGAACGCAACTCTGGTCGAGAACGAGCAAGCAATACCAGCTTTGTTGTTTGACTTTACTCCAGGTTGTTTTAATCTTTTTTTCTCGGTATATGAACAGAATTTGCCTTCTCTTGATTTTAATCATAAAGAAAACAATGAACAAATTTAGCGCAAACGAACACAACTCTGTTTGGGAACGAGCAAGCAATACCAGTTTTGTTGTTTGACTTTATTCCCGGTTGTTTTAATCTTATTTTCTCGGTATATGAACAGAATTTGCCTTCTCTTGATTTTATTCATAAATAAAACAATGAACAAATTTAGCGCAAGCGAACACAACTCTGGTTGGGAACGAGCAAGCAATACCAGTTTTGTTGTTTGACTTCACTCCAGGTTGTTTTAATGGTACACGCATGGAAAAGCTGCACACGCATGGAAAAGCTGCACACGCATTGAAAAGCTGCACACGCATGGAAAAGCTGCACACGCATGGAAAAGCTGCACACGCATGGAAAAGCTGCACACGCATGGAAAAGCTGCTCCCTCTGACGTAAAGTGCCATTCCATGGTGCCAACGCTGGAAAATGTTATCATATCTATGTGAACGACGTCAAGTGTATATAACTGCGTTATAAGTGTAGTTAGTTTCCTAAAAATGGAAAATCCTGAAAAAATTCCTCTTTGCCGCTTCTAAATTCTTTAAGCAACAAAAATACAAATTATTAACGATACAAATTATTTCTTGTGCTGCTCGAGTATTTGCAGTTTGTGTGTTGTGCTCAGCCATCCTCTTAAAGCTACTTTGTGACCCCGCATTTGTTTACCGGGATGCATCACGGAAAGTTTTAAAGCTACACTGTGACCAAGAGTTTTCGAAGCTCCGAGTTGGCTTTAATGCTAAATATTTAACATGAGTTTTTATACAACCGACTTGGTTTTACAGCTACACTATGGACCATAGTTTTTGTACCACCAACTTGGCTTTAAAGCTACACTATGGACCATAGTTTTTGTACCACCAACTTGGCTTTAAAGCTACACCNACTACTACTGAAGCTATCATTGTTGCCGCAGTTTCTACAGCACCGACGCAGAGACTACTACTGAAGCTATCATTGTTGCCACAGTTTCTACAGCACCGACGCAGAGACTACCACTGAAGCTATCATTGTTGCCACAGTTTCTACAGCACCGACGCTTCGTCTACCACTGAAGCTTCACTGAGGCTGAGCTCATTCCCCGCTGTCATTCCTCAAGGCAGTTTTGCTGTGCGCCGCATTACGCCGGTCACAGGTTTTCATTTGGCCTCGTGATTATGACAGGCTTCATTTTTGACTTCACTAGACCGTACTGATGTTTTCATTTTTACGTGTGTATGCCTCTATCTAAAGTTTATTTTATTTATGTGTGTATGCCTCTATCTAAAATTCGAAAAATAATGAGTGAATTGGTATTGATTGCCGAGTATCATTTTACGAATACACCTTATTGATTTGGTATAAATCGGAATCATGGGTGGGTTTTGGAGCAAAATTTTGCTCTACCTGAGTAACGATACTACTTGCATACAACTATTTAATATACGGTTTCTTTTAGCTCCTTGCAGACATGCCGTGTGACTTTTTCCATGCCCAGTGACTTTCCTTTAATTAATAAGAACTTTTTAAGCATTTATGTGAAAGCTCTCGTACAATAATATCCATTTGCGCAATACTTGTAGTCAGTCGTTTATATTATTCACATTCACTACGTTAACTACACTGAAATTGAGTGAAAATTTAAGTAAGGTAGCAAGAGTATTTTTAGATATGGTCATCTTAATTTGTTCGGTGCTTTCAAAATGGAAACGTCACTTCCCTGACAAAATTTAGAGTCGCCCCAGCTTCTGGTAATCCAAATCAGAAGCTGCCGCGATTGTAAATTTTCACTGGGTTGTACGTTTGCAATGCTATTCCCTACCTACATATATCCAAAAGAAAATAAATGCAGTAAAATTTCATTGTCGATGTGGTAGCGTCAACGCGGTATAAATAAATAAGCAGTTCAGGACCAGACGGAAGTTTGAGAACCAATGATCACTCCTAGATCTTTGGATTGAAAACTACACTTCAACTTTGAGTTACAAATGCCATGTTTAAATTTATAGGTCAATTATCAGTAGCTCTTATATCAGTTCTTAAATATCCAAATATCCAGACCTTCCGAATAATATAACTTATTTGGCTTAGGCATGGGCCTCTGTTCAGAAAACAAATGTCCAGAATAAGTCCAGCTGTCGTCTGCAGAGCAGCACCACGTCTCTTGGTCTACAACAGCAGTGGAAAAAAAAACTCTCTTGCGACTAATTATCTGGAGCTGGACTAGCAATTAGCGATGTTTCGTCTCCAGCCGCCATGCTTGTCTGACGTCACCGCCGTCTTGTCAGGCTGCATGCTGCTGCCATGCTTGTCTGACGTCACCGCCGTCTTGTCAGGCTGCACGCTGCTGCCTTGCCTGACGTCACTGCTGTCTTGTCAGGCTGCATGCTGCCGCCATGCTTGTCTGACGTCACCGACGTCTTAGTCAGGCTGCATGTTGCCGACATTTTTGGCTGACTTCATAAAAAAACAGCAATGCTCTCAGTCCCATACGCCCACCTTTGACTCGATAAATTACAATTCATTCTTTGTTTACAACGAAAATGTTGTTCACTGTTCTCGTAAAAAGCTTTTGTTGTTGTTTGATTATCGGGATTGTTGAGGAACGAAGATTGGAAATGTTTGTATAATTTCCGCTTAGATGTAGTTGCTGTGATGCCTTTGCCATCCAGGAATAATCTACGTTTAGGTGCTGTAACTACTCCGCTTCTAAGTCGCGTACACATTGTGTGTTCTTTTCTTTATGCCGTTAGTGCGACCGAGAACAAAGTAACCAGTTTGAATTTTCTCCGTTTATTTTTTCAACAATGACGCTTTAAATCCAAACATAATTTTATTTATTAATGTACCTGCCTGGTTTTGATTTCGTTTTCGCTATTGATGCTGGAGCTATTCTTTCGTGCAGACTATAAAATGGCTTAGAGTTTAATGGCCCGCTAAATAGAAGCGCCGCTTGTGCCCACCCGTTAAATCCCCAATTTCTGAGCCCATTTTAGCTTTAGTCTCCGACGTTCTCGTTCCCAAATATTTAAAGACCATACATTCAGGCCATACATTCAGGTTCCCAAATATTTGAAGACCATACATTCAGGCCATACATTCAGGTTCCAAAATATTTGAAGACCATACATTCAGGCTGCATACATTTAGGTTGTTTAATGCCCCTATAAACAATTTTAGTATTCAAAAGGCATACAAACAAAATATTCATCTCATTCAAAGTATTTCATCTACACGAAATGCAAATTCAATCAGGAAGACAATGGTATCATATATTGCCTGTCTGCAGCGTAAGTGCAGATACGTGGTTTGTTGCCTTGTTGCGCTTCTAATTACATTAGTTAATGATTTAGCTCATGATTTTGAAAATTGGAATCCAAGCTGAACGGAATCAAGCTCGGAGAAGCAATTGTTCATGCCGGCTGACAATTTAATTTAAAAATATAACTCAGTACTCACTGCAGTGAGTGACAGAGAGCGCATTTTCTCGTCGACGAAAACATGAAGTCACGGAAGGAAGACGGACGGACAGACGGACATGACGAGCACAATAGTGCATTCTTTTCATAAATGAAAAAATGCGCTAAAAAGAGAAAATTTCAAAACTTCATCTGCAACGAAGCGTGTCTTTGGAGGCTCGTTTCATCGCAGTCAGTTGTAACTGCACTTCAAAATAACTTGTTTCGCCTACGTTCAGTGGTTTGAACTCGCTGAAATACTGAATTATTTCGGCATCATATCTTAATTGAAGCTACATGAAATGCAAACTTGTTTTGCATACTCAGTACTCACTGCAGTGAGTGACAGAGAGCGCATTTTCTCGTCGACGAAAACATGAAGTCACGGAAGGAAGACGGACGGACAGACGGACATGGTAAGCATAATAGTGCATTTTTTCATAAATGAGAAAATGCGCTAAAAAGAGAAAATTTCAAAACTTCATCTGCAACGAAGCGTTTCTTTGGAGGCTCGTTTCATCGCAGTCAGTTGTAGCTGCACTTCAAAATAACTTTTTTCGCCTACAGTCAATAGTTTGAACTCACTGCAATACTTATTTCGGCATCATTTCTTAATATGATGCTATATATTGCTTTATTTTTGTATTTTATATTGATTCTATATGCTATATCTTAATTGAAGCTACATGAAATGCAAACTTGTTTTGCATTGCATCTACTGAAGCACATGCTTAATTTCTTCTCGCTTATCAATAAACTTTCGGGAAATAACAACCAGCCACTTGAATTCTGACGCGCATATATACGAGTCGTTTCCCCTCATACTTTTACACTCGTATCATTTCGTAAACTTTGAATTATTTTATTACTTATATTTTTCTGCGAAAACAATAATCAAATTTAACATAATATATATGCCAGCACGCATCTATAAAATATCATAATTCTGTTACAATTCTTATGCCAAGATTAATTGTGGCAGGAATGACTCCAGTCTCGCAAATATGTACCGTTACGAAAGTATTAATTTTCTTCCCAGTTCTGCAGTGTCTGAGAAGAGAAATATCAAGTAAAAAGGATCTTAAGTACCTGAGAAGACAAGATCAAGTCTTGCAGATCCTGTACGTCTGCGAGGACAGAGATCAAGTCTTGCGGATCCTGTACGTCTGAGAAGACAAGATCAAGTCTTGCGGATCCTGTACGTCTGCGAGGACAGAGATCAAGTTTTGCAGATCCTGTACGTCTGCGAGGACAGAGATCAAGTCTTGCTCCCTGCCCTACTTTACCCTTCGTCTTCCCCTCGCTTACCCCTTTCCCCTGCCCTACTTTACCCTTCGTCTTCCCCTCGCTCGCTTACCCCTTCCCTGCCCTACTTTACCCTTCGTCTTCCCCTCGCTTACCCCTTTCCCCTCCCCTACTTTACCCTTTGTCTTCCCCTCGCTTACCCCTTTCCCCTCCCCTACTTTACCCTTCATCTTCCCCTCGCTTACCCCTTTCCCCACACCTACTTTACCCTTCATTTTCCCCTCGCTTTACCCCTTTCCCCTCCCCTACTTTACCCTTCGTCTTCCCCTCGCTTACCCCTTTCCCCTGCCCTACTTTACCCTTCATCTTCCCCTCGCTTACCCCTTTCCCCTGCCCTACTTTTCCCTTCGTCTTCCCCTCGCTTACCCCTTTCCCCTGCCCTACTTTACCCTTCATCTTCCTCTCGCTCCCTCGCTTACCCCTTTCCCCTGCCCTACTTTACCCTTTATCTTCCCCTCGCTCCTTCGCTTACTCCTTTCCCCTGCCCTACTTTACCCTTCGTCTTCCTCTCGCTCCCTCGCTTACCCCTTTCCCCTGCCCTACTTTATTCTTTATCTTCCCCTCGCTCCCTCGCTTACCCCTTTCCCCTCCCTTACGTTACCCTTCATCTTCCCCTCGCTTACCCCTTTCCCCTCACGACGCCTCTTCAGCTCCATTTTCTGCGCACTTATTCTTCATTATCTCAAACTTTGTTACTTTACGGTTGCCCTCCTATTGATTCACCAATTGTCAATATATTGTATCAGTACGTTTTATAGCTCGTTCTTTTGTTATACCTGCAGGTCGCATCTTGTTAATGTCCCTCCATTTTTCTGCTAGGTTTTATTCGTCATATTATAGCATCGTATTCTTCGGTTTTTGTTTTCATTCTTTATTTATTTTCTTAATTTCTGGTTATTGCCTCTTTTCAGCGCATTTTCTCATTTATGGAAAAATGCGCTATTGTGCTCGCCATGACCGTCTGTCCGTCCGTTTGTCCGTCCGTCCGTGACTTCACGTTTTCGTCGACGAGAAAATGCGCTCTCTGTCACTCACTGCAGTTATATTTTTCCATCACTTCTTACTTTTTCTCAAATGCATTTCATGCTCCCAATTCATAAAGTTAACACATTATTCGAGCTCAAATTGGGCATTCTCCATCCCCCAATTCGATTATATTTTTCCTTTATAATATACGTTATGTATATTACAATATTATATACATATATGTAATACAATATATTACATATATGTATAGTTACCATAAATTAATCCCATGTAGTCTAAGTACGTACGCCGAACGTTTCAAAACGTTTTATTTCGCATCCTAATTCATTTAAAAGGGTTCAGACATAACGTAAATCTGATCTAAACATGTTTGCTCGTAAAACTGCAGAAATGAGTACAATTTTGTTGGTTAAATGTGCCCCAACTGCAGGCATTTGTTGAGATAACAAGAAGCTTGCAACTTGTGTTCTAAGTCATGATTTTCTTACGTCGATGGTCGTTACATCGGCCATTATGGTCTCTATTCGCTCGTGTTTAAAACAACGCTGTAGCTACAGCGCAAGTTACCGAGTGAAATTATTCTTCAGTTTTGGCAAATCAATTATAAAATC
The DNA here is from genome assembly GCF_000764305.2 of Hyalella azteca. NCBI lineage: Eukaryota > Metazoa > Arthropoda > Malacostraca > Amphipoda > Hyalellidae > Hyalella > Hyalella azteca. The sequence goes on along the minus strand of NW_025943735.1, from coordinate 25,230 downwards.
TTTCACGTAATTCCACTGCGTACTGAACTGGTCCTGCAATTATTTTCGTCCTAAGTTTCTAAGGTATCAGTGCAATTAAAAAGAAGCCAACTTGACAAGTTTCAGTACAACATCTCACTCGTGTAGCATCTAATTTATCTATTTTACAAATAGCATTACTACTGCACTTTTAGTTTGATACTGCTTGTAATTGAGTCCACGAAAATTGATATAAATTTACGAGAAAATAAATAAAAAGGTAATGGATTTAAGGCACGCGCCATGAACTCTAGTAAAACTGATTCAGCATAGAGCAATAAAGCGCAGCTTGAGATGTCAAACACACTCATGCCAGCCAGCCAAGTCTCTTAAATCATGAAGAAAATACTGTATTTTCACGCTCGAGAGCCGCCTCTCTAAATTAAGCCTTGCTTTGCACTCCAGTCTTCATCAAAAACGTTTCAATTTGCCTTGGCTTGGAGTGGTTGGAGACAGCGCGTCAACGTTAGGCCTTCATAAGGCGTCGGTAATGCTATCTTCAAAGTGACGTTCAAAGCAACACAGATCCTCGAGCTGTCACCGTTCTGCCCGATATTGCTGGCCGCGTCGCTTCTCGTTCATATTACCAAATTCTCGTCCTCGGAATCCTTTTGCGAGTCTCATCAAGGCGAGGCGCGCGAATTTGTTGTTTTGAAGCTGTGTGCTAGCGCGTCCAGGTTTTGATGTTCAAACAATCCATGTCATTAGGAAAACCCAGAAAAAAAATACAATGACAACGAGCTCGTTGGGATCGAGCATTTCATTGTTTTACTTTTAATTTCTCGATCTAGAAATTTGTTATTCATGTTTACCTTTTGATTGTATAATTCTTATTTGTATACATGAGATCATTAGGATAGAAGTCACTAGTTCATGCAGTTGACCTCACCATTAGAAGCCTCTATTACTCATACGCCTCTAGACCAGAAGAGTATATTTCCCTATATCTAACACACCTGTAACACGAAAGAGTATATTACTCTATAGCTAGCACACATGTAGACCGAAAGAGTATATTCCCCTATAGCTAACACACCTGTAGCCAGAATTAGTATATTACTCTATAGCTAGCACACATGTAGACCGAAAGAGTATATTCCCCTATAGCTAACACACCTGTAGCCAGAATTAGTATATTACTCTATAGCTAGCACACATGTAGACCGAAAGAGTATATTCCCCTATAGCTAACACACCTGTAGCCAGAAAGTATATTACTTTATAGCTAGTACACATGTAGACCGAAAGAGTATATTCCTCCATAGTTCTTATACCTGTAGACCATAAGACCTTCAGGCGGGGTTAAAGTCAACCCAGTCCATGTTACGCAAGGGGGGGGGGGGGTTTTGACCGCAGTCAAAATAGGACCGAAGGCTTTCTTCTACCTCTCGTCGGGCGCATTGTCTTATGAAGCACTTCCGATATTGACGTTCCATCGACCCCAGAGTTGAAAACCTTCTGTCCTTCCCTGGATCCCTTCTTTCCTGCGAGCTTTGGTCCGTGTAATCCATCCTTCGTATCGTAATTTATGCAGCTTAACCGCGCGCCTTTTGACCGAGAACCATTGTCCGCGATGTCCGGGGTACAAGTTAAGCCGGAGCATCTATGTTTTTCTGCAGTACATTTGCATGATTTTAATAGTTCTGAACAAGGTATTTGTAATAAGCTCCTGGACACTGTTTTTATACACGTTTCTATTGATATAAACAATTTTTCTAAATTACTTGTTTTGGAAGAATATTTTTCAAGAGAAAATCTTTAAGCTTCTCACTGTTTGCTGGAATATATAACGTCAAGAATAACTTGAAGTTATTCATGAATTGAGCTCTTTAGCATTTCTTCCGAAAGGTGGCTCCTTCCGCGTAGGGGAAAGTGGGGAACATTTGGGACAAATAAATGAAATTGTAAATAACGCATATACAGTAACTTCCTTGATTGATGCGAAATGCAAAATAAAACTAAGCATCAAATCGTTTGTTACATTGCTAAGTACCTAAGCAATTTTGTTCCACGTTTAAAGTAACTCTGCACACACTGATGCAGTTGAGTTGTAAAGGCGGTGTTTTAATTAATGTCGTCCAGTGCTTGTGATTTCATTTTCAGCATCCATTGATCGCTCGTGCATTGCTTATGATCAAATTATTTCGACGAAAATTTCGCTTGGTCTCTGTTTGTGTCGGCACCAATTTTGATTATTTTAAGCCAATTTTTTATACCATTTTTTAGCTATATGGAGTTGTTACTGATTAGGCTTGTAATTCAAATACAAAAATTTTTATTCTGAATCGACAAACAGTTTTATAATTTTGTCTTTATCTTATTAATTAATCAACATTGCTTATTTCAATTTTGTAATTAATTTAGCTGTGTTCTACGCAATTTCAAATTAAAAAATATTCAGATTCTGCTTGCGCAAATTCTTGACGATTTCACCAATCATTCAAATATCCGTCTCCCGAACCTTCCCAGTCGTTAATTTTCTTGGTTGTTGCCACAAATAATATAAGCTATATGGCTTCCGGCACCTCTTGCATATTGCCGCATCACAAATTTTTCAAATCACCGCATCACAAATTTTTCATGTCACCACATCACAAATTTTCCATGTCACCACATCACAAATTTTCCATGTCACCACATCACAAATTTTCCACGTTGCCACATAACAAATTTTGCATGTTGCCACATCACAAATTTTGCATGTCACCACATAACAAATTTTGCATGTCACCGCATTACAAATTTTGCATGTCACCACATCACAAATTTTTCATGTATGCCTCATCACAAATTTTGCATGTCGCGACATCACAAATTTTGCATGTCATCACAACACAAATTTTGCAGGTTGCCACATAACAAATTTTGCATGTCACCACATCACAAATTTTGCATGTCACCACATTACAAATTTTTCATTTATGCATCATCACAAATTTTGCATGTTTGTTGCCACATCAGAAATTTTGTTCTGTTGCTTAGTTTTTTGCGTAGTTAACTTTACCTGCGCAGTGTGCATGTCGCTAAAACACAACCCGACATTCGTGGATGGCTGAATGGCCAGGGCCTATACTTTCAAAGAAAAGTTAAGAGATCGTAAGTTCATCAGCCAATCATTGACGGCCTTTCAAGCAAAATCCACCAATCATAGACAAGAAAATATGGCGTAAGTTTTTACGTTTACTTGGCGAGTTTTGAAAGTATGGCCCCTGGACGCTAAGTTGTTTAGTTCCAATATTGCACGTCAATATGTGGCTTTGCGTGCTCCTTTTATTCTAATCTTAAGCTTTGATTGCACGAATCTCGGATGTGTTTATCGGTCTCAAAAGCTTGCAATTGAAGTTTTCTCTCCTACCTCTATCAATTAAATATAATTTTTGATTGCTTTATGGTCTAGAATACTAAGTACGTACGACTATTTAGGTTGAATCGAAAATTCAAATGTATTAAGTGCAGCTTTAATCATTTTCGTAAAGCAATAATTTTCTCGATTGCAGTAATCTCTTATCACTGCAAAATTCAATAAGCATCAATGCCGTATAACTGAATATTTATATGTAACGTTCATAATTTTATTCTACCTTTTATTCCTATTCAGAGATAGTTACTCACATGACTAAGCGGAGAAATTACCATCTTAACTGCCCCATTTTGTTTTATATCTTGAGACCTTAAGCTTTAACGACTGAGATAAGCAGCTCATTAACAAACCCCTTTTCTATTTCTCAGTCCCCCACGACTTCTTGGGGCTTAGTTTGAGCAATAAAATTTTATTGCTTCTTTTCAATAGTAGCGGCTCAAGTTGGGGCCGTAGCGTTCGTCCGCTGGCCAATCCCTGGCCATTTTATGGCCCGTGGCCGCGCGTACTGTCGCCTGATGCTTTAGTATACTTCTATCATTCAGTAGGTTATTATCTTAACGACTATTTTATTATTATTTTATTGCACTGATGGCTACTTTATCATCCTGCTATCATTCACTAGGTTATTATCTTAATGACAATTTTATCATTATTTTATTGCACTGATGGCTACTTTATCATCCTTCTATCATTCACTGGGTTATTATCTTAACGACTGATACTCTATAATCCTTCTATCATTCAGTAGGTTTATTATCTTAATGAATATTTTATCCTTATTTTATTGCACTGATGACTACTTTATCATTCTTCTACCATGCAGTAGGTTATTATCTTAATGGCTACTTTATCATCCTTCTATCATTCTGTAGGTTATTATCTTGATTAATGACTATTTTATCATTATTTTATTGCACTGATGACTACTCTATCATCCTTCTATCATTCAGTATGTTATTTTACTTGTGGCTATTTTATTATTCTATTAACCTCCAGTAGATTATTGCAATGATCACTTCTTTATCATTTTTCTACCTTCCCGTAGATTATTTTATTGATGTTTATAATTACTCTATTCTACTGTCAATCATTTCACTGATGATTCCCTCTTTTGTAAGCTATTATAGTAGATTATTGCAATGATCACTTCTTTATCACTCTTCTACCTCCAGTAGAATTATTTATTGGTGTTTATAATTACTCTATTCTACTGTTAATCATTTCACTGACAATTACCTCTTCTGGAAGCTATTTTAGGTAGTGGCATGACAGACACCTCCTGCACCCTCTTCTATTCTTTTATTCTAATTTCTTTCCTTTGGTTTCCATTTTTTTCATTCTGATGTCGTCTTTGTCTGCCAATCTTTTATGTGTTGTCAATCTGCTGAGTCCCTCATCTCTGACTCGATCCACCTATTGTTCCATTATTATCAGTTATTTTTCGTCCTATTGTTCTCGGATTTTGATTCATTTCATGAAATTCTATTTCTATTTCAACTCCCTTTCTCTTACTTGTTACTGCATTTCAAGTTATCTTTATTTATCTCTTTATGCATTAGTTTTTATTTTCTATCTTTTTGCAATCTATCCTTTTGTTTCCTCTAAAAGTTCTCAAAGGCTTGCAAGTTTCGAAAACTATGTTATGAGAAATTGTGTGATTAATTGGCATTTTATCACGTATATTTATTGCTAACTAATGCGACAACCGATATGTATCATATGCTTTGTTGTGTGCGGGTATACAAATTTTATATCTCAGTACCACCTAATTTTCCATTTTGGCACTCATTCTTTTTTAATTTATATACAATCATCTCATTCAATTTACTTATTTAAAAACATCTCTCAGAAAAGCATCTTGGTTGAAATAGCACTATTAGTTTGCTACTGTTATTTTTTTATTTGCTTTTTATTATTATCTGTTAGTGTTCCTATTAAAAATGTGTATTACTATTTCTATTGCATTTTTTAACACTAAACACTACTACAAATAAAATGTTTTAAAAATCTTGCGAAACCTGCGAGGATATGTCTGTGCTAATGCTATAGTTCGTCATTTTTTAAGCGTACACTGAGTTATCGTCCATTGGAATTGTTTGAAACTAAGCATTCTCAGATATTAAATTTTTACGCACTTGCCATATGTTCCAATGTGATCTAAGAATGGTTTTTGAATTGGGGAAATTTTCATTTTTTACAGAGAAATGAAAAGCATCAAAGGCAGTCAAAACTGTCTCCCAGTACAGAGTTGTGCACCTGCTGCTACAGTGGCATGCGTCATCCTAACGATTAAAGTTTTCGTTAAAAGCTTAGCCTCGGTAACAAATTTTTGTGCCTGAGAAGTCGTTTAAAATGTGAATTGTTCCTTATTTGAGCTCTGAGCAAGTGTCATCACAAAAATTAGCATTGCACTATCAATAGTAAAATATTTACTAAAACATTAACTTCTTTATTTGCTACTCTCCGTGTGTGGCGGTCTATATTTTTAATGAAATTGAAGAATATTTTGATAAGTAAGTGCTCTAAGATTTTTGAAACTGACGCTGTGAGGGTGAACAATTTTGTCAATATTTCGGTTACAAAAGTCTATGGCAGCAAAACTGCAGTCTGGACAAAATTGACACGAGCTGGGACCGACAAAACGATTGATGATTCTCTTATGAAAATGGCCATGTTTATACCATGGCTACAACTGCATCGAGCTTTGCGCTCAGTTCGACTTGATGTCTTGGAATCCTTGACAATCTTCACAAGTCCACGCACCTAATTGCTCACATCCGTAAACACACTTGTAAAGTTTAGCGCAATTAAGTTTCGAGGAATTCAATTAGTATGGGTAAGAGTGGGACTGCAAGTTCATCAGTTCAGATTATTTTTCTACGTCTAAGCTGTGAGACTGAACATTTTACCGTAGGTTAGTGGATTCACTTTGAAATCTTATAAGAGCATTTTTCAGAGTACAAAACCCATATGAGCGCAGGCTGTGAGATTCGCAGTAAGGTTTAAACAGAGGACTTAAGTGAATATTTTGTAGGTGTGGAAGCGCAAGCTTCACTTGCATCTGTGACATCAACTTCAATCAACATGAAGCCAACGAGATGCTGTGTCTCGATATGAAACTTATGAACAAATTCCGCGCGGATAAACGTTCCCAAGGTATTTCGGAAATTTCTTCGATTTCTACGACCTCTGCCAGATCTTCTTCTAGACCGTGTCCGTCTCCAGAATATGGGTCGCCTGCAACATCCAGCTCCTCAACTTCCAGGTCTATTGGACCGGAGCATGGAGCTCCCGCTCTACACAGCTTCTCGACTCTCAGGTCATTTAGACCTTCTTCGGAGTATTGGTCTTGCAAAGGGACTTTTGCTTCACCCAAAGGCCCTGTCCAAGCCCATCCACAGTCCCCGCAATACAGAGACTCCGACGATCCCTCCAACATTCAAGTCCCCAAAAGAGACAGAAGCAAAAGCCTGTGTGGTGATCGCTTGATACCGTTCGCTATTTCCGAGATTAAATTTACAATTGACGAGATGCCAATCGTAAGAAACATGCCGCCTCCCAAAGCCATCTTCGCTCGCCGCCAGTCAACTACCAATGCACTGTGAGTATCAAAACATTTCTCTTCACTATTCTCTAACCTATGACCAGCAGGTCGTCTTTTTTTCAAACTTTTAATTCAGTTAATTTTTTATTCAACTGTCGGAAGTAAAAATCGTGTTCTCGCAGATTATTTCTGATATTACCTTTGAATTTTTAATTGAACAGGAGTCGTCAAGATTTTGGCTGTTCCTGATTGTAAGATCCTCGCGCTAATAGAACCAATCTTGCCAAGTCGCAACATACGAGTTGCTTGTAGTGTCATAATAGTAATGGCGTATTTTCGCTAAAACTTAACCAATTAAGAAAAATAAAGCAAAAAATCAAAGGTTTTTTCGCTATTCGATTAAATAAAAAATGCAGTGTTCACAAATATGTTCGAATCAGGCTTCAATTACATTTAAATCTAAAAAAATTCAGCAAAAAAATATGAGTTTCAAGTTGATGCTGCAGACGAATTTTGATGAATCCAGTCCAACGTATTTTCTTCGTGACTAAGAATTATGTTTTAAAATACATGTGAGTGCCCCTATGATATTATAATTGTTACCGTTGTTCGACTTTCCTCCTCTCCTAAGTTTCCGAATAGAATACGTGTCTCAATTTGAGCAACTTAAGCGCGTCGCAGTGGGATATTCAAATAAGGTAGCATTTCATCAGCTAAAGGCCATTTTCCATTCTCCGCAAAATAATGCCTTTTTAGTAGACTCTACAGTTAACGCGTCATTTTGCATTGTGCTTTTTAGCCTCTTAAGTTTTCGCCATGTTGTGGTTGATCGCCTGAGGCTGTTTACCATAATTCCTACCATAAATATTGGGGTCTCAATTTATGGTTTAATGTGTCTCATCGATGAACCATTATGAGCAGTAATCGAGGCTAGGCGACCGAGGTCGTAGGAGGGAAGGGGACTTGGAATTGCGTAGCTTTTTATCACTGAACTGAAGACTCCACTTGACTTCAATAACTTAGTTACTGGCGTTTTTAGCGAATTTTCTCATTTATGAAAAAATGCGCTATTGAGCTCGGTACGTCCGTCTGTCTGTCCGTCCGTGACCACGTTTTCGTCGACGAGAAAATGCGCTCTCTGTCACTCACTGCAGTGAGTACTGAGTTATATTTTTTATTTTTGCTTCTTCTTTTTTTATTTTATTCGCGTTAGTGAGTTTCCTTGCAAGACTCTTCCTGATGCCTCGTTTTCATCGATCATTCACAGTGTTCATGTTACTTGAACATTCAATAGCTCATTATTGTGCAGTTATTTTGTTCCGCTGTTGTGATGCCTGCGTTATTAATATGCTTCTTATTGTTCACGTTCTTTTTTTCATTTAATATTATGTTATATTGTTGATAATATTGTTTCCTTCTAAATATTTTTAATTTATTCAACATCCTCGAGAACGAAAATTTTTCAATGAAACTTCAGTATCACGTCAACCTCACCAAATCTTGCCCATTTTCCATGCTATTTATCACGGAAGCGGGGGACTCTGCGTGCGTCTCGAAGCTTTGAAACTTCCCTGGCAGTCGCGTGTAGCCTTTCACAGTTTCAAACATGATTAATTCTTCCATGTTACACCACCTTCTCCATTACAATTCAACAAGTGAATGGTTTTGTTGACTTTTATTTGCACCTCATCCATTACAATTCAACAACTGAATGGTTTTGTTGAGCTTTATTTGCACATTTCTTTTCGTATGTTATACGTTTCATGGGTGGATAGCTACAGATACTCGTACTCCTTGGGTACGAATGTCATTGGAATTTGTTAATGTGTCCGTTTTTCAATTAGATTATTTCAATTGATCTCCAACAGTAGGCAGCCATATTATATTTCTGTGAACATGAGCTTCGGCTGTCAGAAGGTACTCTAGATACTCCAGGTACAGCTTACTTGCCAGTATTTCTGCCCCAAACATATCAGCCAAGATCATTACTAGGTTTGCTGGCCTGACGCTATACCACCCTAGATCATTACTAGAGTCACTAGCCTGACGTTATATCACCCTAGATCGTTACTAAAGTCACTAGCCTGACGTTATACCAACCTAGATCATTACTAGAGTCACTAGCCTGACGCCATACCAACCTAGATCATTACTAGAGTCACTAGCCTAACGTTATACCAACCTAGATCAATACTAGCGCCACCAGCCTGACGCTATACCCCCTAGATCATTACTAGCGTCACCAGCCTGACGCTATACCCCCTAGATCATTACTAGAGTCACTGGCCTGACGCTATACCCCCTAGATCATTACTAGCGCCACTGGCCTGACGCTATACCACCCTAGATCATTACTAGCGCCACAGGCCTGACGCTATACCACCCTAGATCATTACTAGCGCCACTAGCCTGACGCTATACCACCCTAGATCATTTGTTGTTGATAATAATAATTGAATAGTTTGGTATGATTAGTTTTCATTCTATGGAATAACGGAATGATTTTATTAGGAACCTCGGCTAGGAACCCTAGATCATTACTAGCGCCACTGACGCTATAAGTTTGACGCTAAAGACCTCATGGCAGCAAGTGATTCGTCAGGACTCTGGTGCCGTTATGAATGTGCTGCGCGGCGCGTAAATTTGCTCCTGAAGTCCTGATGTACGAGACCAGACGCGCTACTATCTCCAGGCCGTGTTCCCTTGTTATAGTCGTCTACTTCTTTTTAGTGATGAAAATCTCTTAAATTTCCAATTCTGTTCGATTTTTAGCGCATTTTCTCATTTATGGAAAAAAATGCGCTATTGTGCTCGTCATGTCCGTCCATCCGTCCGTCCGGCTGTCTGTCCTCCTGTCTGTCCGTCCGTGACTTCAAGTTTTCGTCGACGAGAAAATGCGCTCTCTGTCGCTCACTGCAGCGAGTATTGAGATATATTATTTCTTTTTGGTTCTTCTTTTTTATTTTATTCGCGTTAGTGAGTTTCCTTGCAAGACTCTTCCTGATATGAGTTACTTAAGCATTCAATAGCACATTATTGTGCAGTTATTTTGTTCCGTTGTTGTTATGCCTGCGTTATTAATATTCTTCTTATTGTTCACGATCTTTTTTCATTTGTTATTATTATGTTATATTATTATGTTAGTTGTTATTATGTTATATTATTATGTTATATTGTTTCCTTTTAAATATTTTCATTTTATTCAACATCCTCGTGAACGACAATTTTTTAATGAAACTTCAGTATCACGTCAACCTCACCAAATCTTGCCCATTGACACTTAAAACTTCAAGCACAATCTGATAGTTGGAATTGTATTAAATATTTTTCTGCATCCTTAGTTATGATTAAAGCAATTACTTCTTGGAATATTTTTAGCCGAATTAAATGTTTATTAGTGCATATCACGAAGTTGAGGCTTGAAAATCGCGAGTCATTTTTTCCCAAGAATTTTGCTTTCTCAATTTTAACACAATGAAAATTGTTTTTATTGATTGTTTTATCTCGGCAGGCATTGTGCTTCTGTATAAACATGCGAGATGTTGATAAACAAACTCCGTAGCACCTTGGCCAAACAGAATTCAATTGACGGTCGTAATTGAAATACACAGACAATTAGCATCGAGTCTTTGAGGTGCCAAGAACAAAGCTGTTGTCGACAGCCTTCCCTTAACCTTCCTTGTGAAATCTAAGATAAACCGTCCTAAATAAATCAATTAATTTCGTTCATATTTCAGGTGCATAATCAGTGGCCTTCGTACAGAGCACTTGTGTTAGGTTCTCGCACAATTATTAATGTTTTATGCTTATTTTACTTCACAAATAATTCTTCATCTATGGATGATTGAAATTTCATAGATTTCTCTAAATTTCCTGTGAATTTTATCGTTTATTCTGAAATTCGCTTTTGGAAGAATGAAATCTGATGATGAGAAAAGAATAATTGCATGATACACAGTAATTAGTTAAGCATACTCAATTTTCTAACAGCAACTTGCAGAGCAAGTGACAACATTAATTTTGAGTAAAAGTATAAGATTTTATTAACCTCATTTACTGCGGTTCTTCTTCCAATAACATAAAACATTGGGCCAATTATTATATATAATATAATAATTACATAATATATTGTATTACCAATAATTTTTTGTGATTATAGAAGCAACGATTTAAATAGAAAAGGCACTGTTATCGAGCTGTTAACTCGTTTCATGTAGCATTAATTTCCCTGCAATTCAACGTCTCTTTCTACAGGAAGAAATCTTCAAATCGTACACTTCTACCTGACAGCTTAGAGCTGATACAGTTAAAATACCCTGAAATTTACTAAAACCTATTTAAAAATTAACCTTAATTTGGATTATTTAATATATTTCAAGCGTGGGTACATACTTTTCGTTTTAAGTTTTCCTTTGTGTCACTCTTCGTGTAGACGAAATCTAAGCTGGTAAATCTCAGGCCAAGACCATAATTTTCACATTACCATGACAGGTCTTCCTTAACCACGCATAACATCACAAAAAATATAACTCAGTACTCACTGCAGTGAGTGTCAGAGAGCGCATTTTCTTGTCCGTCCGTGAAGTTACGGACAGACAGACGGACGGACGGACATGACGAGCACACTAGCGCCTTTTTTCCTTAAATGAGAAAATGCGCTAAAACATCAAATAATCAGGACGGGGGTCAATTTTTAGCCAATGTTAAGCCATCGTGAATTCAACTGCATGTTGCGACTGCAGGTATAACGCGTTCCTGATCTATAGCGTCGGCCGGCTCGTGCTTCGGCTCTTCTCCGATAGTCCGAGGTCGTCATTAATTATTCGGGCGAGCATTATTGCAATTTAGTGATCATTGAGCACTAATTACTATGCTAATACATCGTTAAAGCGAATCGATGCATCATGCGATGATGCTCCTATTGACAATTAGCCTTAAATGACTGGCCTGTATCGGCTCAGAGCTCTGGCTATACACAACAGCCAGTTAGTGGTAATTGCCGTTCATCCGCTCGCAATTATGCTAAATATTTGTTAATTATAACCAAGCTCCTATCTTTTTTATTCTTCAGCTAAAATAATACAAATATTAAAAGTAAAATCTGTATGGCTTAATCAAGGCAAATTTTGATATTTTATAACAACACATCTTTTGCGCGAATCTTCAATAAATATTAAAATCACTCGTTTGCGTGAATCACAAATTACCGAGAAATTTGAAAGCAAAGAAAATTTCACAGAAGGTCATGGTATCTTTATAAAAAACGTTTCGGAGTCCAGCTCCTATCTTAGAACTGACGATGGACCTGGACTCCGAAGCGTTTTTTATAAAGATACTATAAACTTCTGCGGAATTTTCTTTGCTTTTTAATTTTTCGTCAGTAAATTTTCTGATCTTTTGTTTTCCGGCAATTTACCACAGTTATCGTGAGTTGATTTATTCGAGATAAGAATGACGAGATGAGGAAAAATTTCGATGACGTAATAATTATTTCCGTAAAAAATTATTATTTTCATTGAAACCGTTTCGGAAACGGTTTCAATGAAACCGTTTCCGAATTTTATCCATTTCATTTTTTATTTATCCATTTATTAAATGGATAATGATGGAGCCATTAAATGGTTTAAACTGATGATGGAGCTGGTTTCGGAAACCAGCTCCATCATCAGTTTAAAAAATGAAAAAGTACAATCAGCTGTAAAAATCTGAATATATGCGAAATGTAGTAGACATATTGCCATTTCTCGTTACTTAAGATATAAATTCATTCGTGTATATTTATATTTCACTGCAATTTCCCATTGTTTGCGGGATTTTCTTAACAATTACTATACTGAATAAGTCCACGGTGAAACTCCGCATTCCAGGCTTTCGGTCATTCATAGTCTCATGCTGCCGCTACTTGAATAAACACGTACCTTTTAATTAAAGATTGGATTTTCACATAAAACATTGAGCACTATGAGTATGACAGCACAGACAGAACATCATTAAAATTACCTTTAACTAGTGCTTCTTACTTTGAAATCTCTGGTCGTTATTAATAAATTTTCCCTGAACTCTCGTTGTATACATAATACAAAACAATTAGAACTGAAGCCGGCTATTTATCTAGATTTGATCCTATTATGTAGTAAATACGAGCTGTCTACTTATACCTAGAAAATATGGTCAGTGGCCACCCGTAGTGAGATCCTCAGTCTACCCCTCATCTATTGCGATTTAGTATATACGAACTGATCTATTTATATTTAGTATATACGAACTGATCTATTTATATTTAGTATATACGAACTGATCTATTTCTATTTAGTATATACGAACTGATCTATTTCTATTTAGTATATACGAACTCATCTATTTCTATTTAGTATATACGAACTCGTCTATTTCTATTCAGTTTATAAGAACTCATCTATTTCTATTTAGTATATACGAACTCATCTATTTCTATTTAGTATATACGAACTGATCTATTTCTATTTATTATATACGAACTCATCTATTTCTATTTAGTATATACGAACTCATCTATTTCTATTTAGTATATACGAACTTTCAGTCTGCCACTCGTGAAGTACTCGTCAGTTTTGCTTGCGTTGATCAAGCCCTTTTATTGACCGCCTCATTGCAGGGAATAGACCGCATCCTCTGGCCTCATGTTGACCTACTGACAGCCAGGCTAAAGCTTTCAGGTGCCACCTAGATAAATAATTGCACTTTTACTGTTCTATTCGTGGAGGTTTTCCTTTTTAGCGCATTTTCTCATTTATGGAAAAAAATATAACTCAGTACTCACTGTAGTGAGTGACAGAGAACGCATTTTCTCGTCGACGAAAACGTGGTCACCGACAGACGGACGGATATGACGAGCACAATAGCGCGTTTTTTCCATATATGAGAAAATATGCTAAAAAGGCGCTATTGTGCTCGTCATGTCCGTCCGTGACTTCACGTTTACGTCGACGAGAAAATGCGCTCTCTGTCACTCACTGCAGTGAGTACTGAGTTATATATTTTTTTCTTACAATTAGTATTTGCTCATACGTCGAAATTCTATTGTATTATTTGAAGCGAACGTTAATTTAAACGTTGATTATCACAAAGTTTTGGGTGACGAATTCTACGGTGACGAAGAATTCGCCAATAACTCTTTCTCATAATAAACGCATCTCTATTAAGTAATAGAATGAATTAACTGCTGTCCATTGATTTCGATGCTTACAAGGTCCACATGAATTCAAGATAAGATTCGGCCCTTCGGCGCTGCTGTCCGCTGAATAAGAAGGTTACACAGTCTACTTAAATTCAAGATAATTTTCAGCATTTCGGCGCTGCCGTTCATTGATTATGAAGGTTACACGGAATACTCAAATTCAAGATAACGCTCAGCATTTCAGCGTTGTGGTCTACTGATTATGAAGGTTACATATACTACTTGAATTCATGATAATTCTCAGCATTTCGACGTCGTCGTCCATTGATTATGAAGGCTACACTGTCTACTTAAATTCAAGATAACGCTCAGCATTTCAGGTCTGCCGTCCATTGATTATGAAGGCTACACTGTCTACTTAAATTCAATCTCAGCATTTCAGGTCTGCCCTCCATTGATTATGAAGGCTACACTGTCTACTTAAATTCAAGATAACGCTCAGCATTTCAGGTCTGCCGTCCATTGATTATGAAGGCTACACTGTCTACTTAAATTCAAGATAACGCTCAGCATTTCAGGTCTGCCGTCAATTGATTATGAAGGCTACAATGTCTACTTAAGTTCAAGATAACGCTCAGCATTTCAGGTCTGCCCTCCATTGATTATGAAGGTGTCTGGTGTCGCGCGTCTGCAACCCCCGGCCTCGATCGCTGGCGCTGTCTGGCTGCTCGCCAGGCCACGCTTCCTTGTCGTAAAATAAGCCGGCGTCTCCATAAGAACACGGCTGCCTCCGCCATTACCACCCTTATTGGTCTCATTTAAATAAGTGAAAAGATGCTGAGTGCAGGTCACATTGGATCTCTCCTTTCTCAGGCGCATCCACTGGGTTCTCGAGATACGAGCTCCAGGCCGTGTTTTCCCTGTGCCTAATGGGCCTGAAATTGATAGTCTGTGGTGAACGTCATGTCTAATAATATATATCGGGATATTCGAACGCCTGCGTCTGACTTCCCGAACATCTTGCCGGAATATCGATGTCTTGAACTGGCAGTAGCGTTAGCTGACTGACGCTTCAGTTCTGGTTTTGGTTTTCGTACAACCACGATCGCGCTACCAACGTTCACGGAGTTATCATGAATATTACCTAGTAATAAACGAGAACTAATTTAGATATAGTAATATATTTGGAGTTATCCTGAATATTATATTGTAATATACGGAAAAATCTGAATATCATTAGTCTGCTCAAATAACAAGATCACTAAGAATTTTAAAGCAAATAAAACACCAAGGAAATTCACCGAATCATCATAAAAAATTATATTTATGCTCATTCTGCCAAATTTTCCACGAATTCAAAGCATGACTGCACTAAAAGGACCTGTGAACACTGCTGCAAATGACTATTAATTATTCCTTCGGGGAAATATGACTGCTTGCAACTTGTATAGTAATTCCGAACGCTGATTTTCCAAGTAGCTGCTTTTAATGGCATGCTGAATAATCATGCATGCCGACACGTTCAATCTCCCATGCTAAGCGTTTTCAGTGCACGCGCGATAATTCATGCAATTTTATACGTTTTTTTCTATTTAAGGTACGAGGTTATGTTGTATGAATCATTGTTTTGTCCTAAGATGTCATGTAAGTTGATTTTGTCAGTACTCGTGAAGGAATTCGATTGAGATATTATTTTGTAAATTAAATGTTTGATCTGATCTTGAGCAAGTCTTCCCGGTGACGCATTTGATACGGTGTCTGTTGGCTGTTTATGGCTTAATTGCTGCGACAAAACAGTTAACATTTTAGTTCTTTTTTTCATGGATTATTCGTTCGCCCTATACCCCTCCGTCTACCAATCATCGCTTCCGTGTTGTGCTATCCATGCCTTCCAATGTTGACAGATCGAAGCGAAAATTCCCGGAAACTATCTTTTACGTGGGTTCGGTTTTCCGGAGTTCCAGAAATCGTGCAATGTACAGCTAATAGTTTTTTAATGATGCTGAGCCGCCAAAATTTATGGTGTTTCTGGCTTGTCAGATTCTTTCTAAACAATCTTTGCAAAATAGAATATAGAAGACTATAAGTAGATGACTGCCTTGACTGCTGGAAAACTAGCTTACTAGTAAAGACACTACATCCAAGTAGAGTATATTCATTATTATTTTTTTTAATTTCAATTGCGAGCTATCGAATGCTATATAACCAGCTCCCTAAAGAGGCTAATTTAATAACTTTTATTTAATTATTTCAATGAAACTTCAAAAATCAATCGACTTTGGGAGTAGCTGATCTCTTGATTATGCCTGCCCAAATATTGAATTAGCGCCGACACAGCTTCCTCGGGAGCTTCTTGCCTGACCTACAGGTTTAATTTAATATGTGATTCACGACCATGGTATTGCCTGTCATAAGAAACTGCGATAAAATTTGATGAATACCCTCGGCGAAGGTTCTTAACGGCTCCAGGTCTTAACGTGAGATTGATGACACCCGTTAATACCGATTGCTTCTCGACGTTCTCCTTTTGATAGTCTTTCCTTTGAGCTCACCGAGTTCCAGATCGAGATTTTATGCAGAAACTGACAAGTTATTGAACCTGTTCTATGTCTTCCATTTCGGTGAATTAAATTGTGCATTTTTATCATTCCTGAATGGTTGATTAAGAAACCATATTCAGTATTGAATATCGTTTTAAGTTCTACAGTATTAATTAAATTTAGTTTATTATAGCAAATATTTGTCTCAAATCGGCGCTTTTGAACTCGTATCATGTTTTCACAACTATAATAATTTTGTTTGTAACATATTTCCAATTAGTTCGATCTATTTCTTGCAACAACTGTTATGGATTTGTTTTAGCAGTTCTGTAATATTTTATTACAAGCAGCTAATCCATAACGCTTAAAATAAAGTAATAAATATTCCATGATAAAAATCTTGAATTGAGGATCTCGCCATCCCGACTCTAATCGTGGCCGTGTGAGATATTGAATTGATTCGTTTTATACATTATGACTCCATTTATAGTATTTCTTGGATTATTATCACCAGAACCTAATCCAATACATATTATTAGAGATCAATGAATATTCTCAAAAAGATCTTAAATACTTTCCGTGAAGATCGCGCCATCTTGACACTGATCGTGACCGTTCGCGTCATTGTTTTGATTCGTTTTAAATAGTATGACTTAATTCTTAGCTTTTCTTGGATAATCATTACTAGAAACTAATCAAATACATATTATTGGAGAATAATTAACATTCACAAAAAGATCTTTAATACTTTCCTTGAGGATCGCGCCATTTTGACACTGATCGTGACCGTTCGCGTCATTGTTTTGATTCGTTTATACATTATGACTTCATTCATAGCCTTTCTTCGATAATTGTTACTAGAAACTAATCAAATATATAATATAAGAGATTAATAAGTTTAATAAATATTCCAGTGAAGATCGCGCGATCTTGACACTGATTGTTGCCATTCGCGTCATTTGTTTTGATTCGTTTTGAATAGCATGACTTCATTCTTAGCTTTTCTTCGATAATTATTACTAGAAACTAATCAAATATATAATATAAGAGATTAATAAATTTAATAAATATTCCAGTGAGGATCGCGCCATCTTGACACTGATCGTAGCGTCATTGTTTGGACTCGTGTTCGGCTGGCGGGTCGCCACAATCTTTATTTATATGCGGCATATTTCGTGGCAGGCCATGTGATCTTCTTCTCTGACTTTGTACACAATTCAGTGCATCACAATACACTATACCAGACATCATTCTTGTATGTGCATCATTCTTGTCTTTCATCAGACATCATCCCTGTCTTTCTTTCTCAGAAAAAGAAAAAAGAGAGGTAACATCTAGGCACGTTCCCGCAAATTCCTGACAGTTAAAATTTTTTTCTGTTCAAAATAAATGGTTGTATAAAAATTCAGAAATTGATTTCATTATAGAAGATGAATTTATCGATTACGGTTTGAGGATCATACGGGATCTTTAAATCAAACCAGTGATATTCTCTACAAATCTGTCTTCCAAAATAAGACTACCGATCTATCATGTCGCATAATGATTAATATTACGGACATTAATCTGACTGTAGCAGTCGCATTAACAAGCAACATTCTCTTCATTCGTCTTCGTACCGGAACTACAAATCACATTTTCTCAGTTTTTTAATTGAGGAACAGCAACGATGACATCGACGCAGTCTCGTAGTCCATTAAAACAACCAAGGCTGTTTTTTTTTATTTTATAATTTTCATCGCATTTGCTCATTTATTGAAAAATGCCCTATTGTGCTCGTTATGTCCGTCCGTCCGTCTGTCCGCCCGTCTGCCTGTCTGTCCGTCCGTGACTTCACGTTTTCGTTAACGAGAAAATGCTCTCTCTATCACTCACTGCAGTGAGTGCTGAGTTAAATATTTTTATTTTTTGACTGAGATTGGGAAGTGAGGCTACAGGGAGGGGAGGGTCGAGGGGTGCAGAACTCCCCCCTTGTCGCCCATCCAAAAGATCGATTCGCTCGCCGCCCCGACGTTTCTCCGACCTCCGGATGCCATTCTTTCTTCGCATACCATTTGTTTTACGGTGTTTTTGAACAATTTAGGGGGCAGTAGAAATTACGTTTGAATGTATAAAATTCAATTTTTACTGGTTATGCATTCAAATTTGAAGTTAATAGATATGAATAATAATTTATTGATTTTTTATGACTAAAACAAGCATTCATTGCATGGCCTGTCTTCTAACTGTTACCAAATTTAGTGATTCTAATTGGTCAATATCAATAGTTAAACTGGGCCAATATTGTTTAATAGTTCATTAGTAAACATTCAGAACCTGTGATTCCTAACCTGATTATTTGCACATGTTTAGGTTACTGTCATTCTAGAAGTAAATAGGATTCTTCCAAATCTCTGAAAATCAGCCAGATTCAAAAATTGTCTCGGAGATCAATTTTTTGTGTCATCGCGACATTTCAGAAAATCTACGTCTGATGTAAAAAAAAATCCATTCTTTGCCTCTTCGAATTTAGTTTTCAAACGGTTCTATTCGGCTCTTTTACAGTGCCGTTCCGTTCAAAAAGTCACAAATAGAGGTTTTTTTAGGAGGCAGTCTGATAACTCTGCGTCGATTTCAGAGAGCCCAGTGGACGGGCTGAAAATAAACGGCGTGGACGGTTTATCTCTGATCGACTGGGGCTTAGTTTCTATCACTGGGATCTTCAATCTCTATTGGCTGCTCTCGTCGGGTCTCGCGCGTGCATTACTGACGTTCATCGTTATTTCTTAGGCACTTGTTGCCTTCTATAGAATCAGGGAATTCTTGCAGTGATCGCGACTAAAAGAAACGTTTCCGATTTGCTGAGATTTTTATATAAATCAAATCCGCTACCTGACGCTCTTACAGACGTTATTTCTTAGGCATATTAACTGACGTTATTTCTTAGGCACTTGTTGCCTTCTATAGAATCAAAGAATTCTTGCAGTGATCGCGACTAAAAGAAACGTTTCCGATTTGCCGAGATTTTTTATTAATTAAATCCGCTACATGTGTTTTATAGTCTTAATCATCAAGCATCGATATTGAAGAGCACCAAAAATCCTTATTTTCCATTATTATTGATCTGATGCAATATGATTCCCATTAGTTGTCCCACAAAGTTAGCGACTTTTTTGCGACAAATGGAAGCTCAATTCAATACATAGGGACTGAATATTTATCTTCCACTGTCACTACTGAAAGTTTAGAAGAACTGAGACTATTAATCGAAAGAGCCTATTTATACTTCATTCGTTAATAGTGCGTTCTCTCCCGCAAGTGTAAGTCTGACTAAATTTTCCAGTGGTAGCTAATTCCTTAGCCAATGAGTCGCATAGATTTTATCGGCATAATTCTTTCCAACAATAATGAAAGTTTTAAATAATGCCAAGTTTGAGTATGAAATTTCAAAATCCCAGGAGTTCGTGAAGTATCTATCAGAGGAAACTTGAATAACTTGATTGACCATTTCAAAAAGACCTCACTAATGGAAATTAAATTTCGCTAAATATGCGAAACGAAAGATATCATCCTAATCTCCAACTTTATAAAATCTTTTCCTTAAACGCAGTTTCTGAATTATATTTAATCAAATTCACAAAGGCAACTGATAACTTTGAAGCTTTTTATATCTATTTATTGCACACTTCAAGCTCCTGTCAACCACCTTAAGAATAATAAACGTATATATTGAATCTATTATAAGCCGAGGAAATTGAACCGAATGGTTAACGTAAATCTTGGGATATTTCTAGTGATATTTTCTATGGAATTGCCCCCAACGGCTGCCTTGACTGAAACATTCATCAATGTGTCAGGCCAGCGCTCGCTTTACCTGTTCCACGGCCCTTGCCTCTTCCCACCCTGCGACAATTTGCACTGTGGCCTCAACGCGAAGAATAAAGTGTTGGCAATATGTAAATTTACACGTAATTCCGAAGTGAAGGGAGCAGAATATGTAAATCCCGTCATTTATATGAAGAAGAATTGCTAGGTATGAACGTTTTATACAATATTCTATTCAGTGCAACGTGAGCAAATTAAATTAATTCCGAAAGTAATTCATGCAGTATTGTTTCTGCAAAGTGAAAAATGAATCATAATTGAATGTAAGAAATTTTGAACGAGTTGTAACTTTTTATAATCTGTTCTCTCTTTTGGAAAAAGAGTAATCTAAAATTATATTACATATAACACTTTTATGGGTCATTGCGAAAGGCGCGAGCCTCATAATTCTATTCAACTTTCCGTTATAAAATTTTAAAGTACATGATTTTCATCCCATCTGTTTAGTCCTCGTAAATTGATGCGTTCTAAGCTTTTGGCTGACGTAAATGACATTGGTGTCACTTTTTGGGACCAACGAGTCATCATATTTTCAATCCATGCTGCCGATATAAAAATTAATATTTTAAATGCAAGTGTACAGGTATTTTTTGCATGTTCACGAGACTTCTAGAAGTCTAGACCAGTAAATGTGAAATTTCCTCAGCGACGCAGGCCGGCGACTCAGTATAGTGAAGCAGTGAACCGCACGAACAACTTCTGAGTCCGCACCAAAAGTTGTCGTCTAACTTGACCCATTCATTGCGTGAAGTTTGGATTGCTCTTAATTGCTGTGTTTCAAACTCACTGAGATGACATTGAGAAGAATGGTACCTGACAGGTCCGTCCTCTAAACGTCCCATGTGAAATGAGTAAAACTTGGTGGTTATGTGATTATTGTCTTGGTGGTTAAGTTATTATTGTCTTGGTGGTTATGTTATTATTGTCTTGGTGGTTATGTTATTATTGTCTTTGTAGTTATGTGATTATTGTCTTGGGGGTTATGTGATTATTGTCTTGGGGGTTATGTGATTATTGTATCTGTAATTCTAACCGCTGATGTTTAGGTTCATTTATGGTTTTACTTCGCTGTAAAAAAAGCCATTTATTGAATGATGGCTGTTGAAACTCTGAAAGTTACTAGAGTTTAGTCGAGCGATTAGCTAATCGTACGTCCATTCGGTCATAATATTTTATCCTGTCGTTCTCTTTAGGAAAAAAGCCCATCTCTCTGACGGTATTTGAACGTTTTTTGTTTTACAACGTCCTTAGAGATTCAATACATCAGTGAAAGATATTGTAGCAGAATCATATCAAGGTGCACGATGTTAATTGGAATGGGTAAATGGAGCCACAATCAAACATTTCATGATCAAAAGAAGAATGCTTAGGGTTCGAATTTTAATGAAGGCCACTCATTAACTTGGTATTCGTTTTAAGTTCCCGACTTGGTAAAAGATAATAATTAGACAAGTCGGAGTAATATTATATTTTCAAGATTCATCTTTTTGTAATATGGTTGAAAATTGTATTGAATTTTTAGTAAATTTTTTGAAAACTATTCTAATTACCGAAATAAGATCTGGGAGCTTATTCTCTGTTTTATTTTAGGAGAATGTCAGTAAATTTGAGTCATTACAATTTTTTTTAATTTTTAATTTGATTATATATTTAGATATTCCGACCAAATTTGAATAAGCCCTTGTAATTAACGGATCGCCATGGTATTTTGATAATAAAAACGTAGGGGTCAACCTGCTAATCAAACTTTAACTTAGAATAGTTCTGCACATGGCAAGATTACAATAATGCCTCTTTTGTCTGGTATGTAAATTATATTTTCTATTGGTTTTATAGTTGAACCATTGACTGTATTCTGGTTTTCTTTGACCAGGTCGGCATCGAGCGACCTGATCTCACGTCGAGGCGTCTTCAGCAGACGACACTATGGCTCCGTTGAGATGGTGAGTACTGCTGCCTGCGTCCCTAACAAAATTTAGAGTCGCCCCAGCTTCTGGTAATCCAAATCAGAAGCTGCCGCGTCTGTAAATTTTCACTGAGGTGGCCTGGGGCTGCTACGCCGGATCAATTACCAAGGATACTGAACGTAGAAGTAAAAATAAATGAAATCAAAGTAAATACTAAAGGTTATACTAGGAGACTGAACTTAAAGTAATTACTAAAGTTAATACTATGACGCTGAGCTTAAAGTAAAATTAAATCTTGTTTGTAAATTATTATGACATTCCAAAGCTAACATACTGCTATCATATTAAATTCAGCCTAAATAAAGATAGCCAAAATACATATAAAATTGCATAGAAAATGATTATAACAGTCTAACAGCTAGAGGACCATTAAAATGTCAACAATAATTTTAGTGGGTGAAGTTTTATTAAATGATACCTGCTGCGCTTATTTCTTTCAATCAATTGAGTTTCATATCGGCATATTTTCATGCATACCTGTAATTTATATAGAAAAATATAAGATGTGGTTCGATTAATATGAATTGGAGCTTTTTGATCAATGATTTGATGAAATGTCTTTTCGATATTCTTACTTTTTTAGCTTAACCGAGTTTCCATGTCAACATTTATATGCATCTGTATTAGCATCACGTAATTCTGTCTGATTAATTTTTCTTCGACGTTTTGATATCGTTTTAAACTGATTTATGACTTCGTTGTTACTCGTACTTACAAACCGTCAAAAGTTTCTACTTGTTCACCTGTTTGTCTTTTACTGTTGAAACTTTCTGGGCCTATACTTTCAAAAAAAGTTCAGTGATCGTAAATTCATCAGCCAATCATTGACGGCCTTTCAAGCCAAATCCACCAATCATAGACAAGAAAATAGAACGTAAGTACTAACGTTCACTTAGCGAGTTTTGAAAGTATATAGCCCCTGATTCTCTGCACACGTGTCCTCTGCTTTTTAAAGCAGCTTTCGCTGCGGACATTCGATACCTCGAACTATTAGGCAACCAGAAACAAATTGCTCGCAAAGTTCATTGGAAAATATTGCCAAATTTTGTTAGGAAGCGGCCAGGTTGATTCACCGAGATCAGTTGACTGCCGCACAAAGCCAGCAATGCGATACTCTTCGTGAACTGGAGCCCGTGAATTAGGATTCGTGAATTCGACCGGAAATCGATGAGCAAGAGACGGAACCTGTATCTGAAGAAATAACGAGCTTTGCATGCGCAAATTATATAATGCTCGATTTATGATGATAATATGAGTGACGCAAATTATATTCAAAGAAGCATAAAGCGCCAGATTTTCAGTACTTGGAGCAGAATGTTATCGCTTCCTATCTACAATGAGGAAACTTTGGGGATCTCATGATTGAATTATCGTGAAAAATGACAATAATTTACAAGCTTTTTAATTTTCATATCTCTATAATGTGTTGCTCAGGAAATGCTGGAGAAGTCGACTTTGTTTACAGTTATCTAACGTTTGTGTGCATTACTTACATCGTTATTTGAGCACTATTGAGAATCAATTTTATCATAGGTTTACGTCGCGTTTGACTACTCCAATTCGACCGAGGGATGATTTCAGTCAACTCTCGCAACGGTTAAGATCGTTCATATAACACCGCCGCTCGATCAAAATGTTTAACACCTTAGTTTAATGGCATTTAATGGTCATTAAAATGAAAAAAATTTAATGGTCATTTTACACAAATTCGGGTCTCAATCTAGGTTTTTTTTTAATTTTGGTTCTCTACACCTTTAATTGTGAGCGTGAGCGTGCTTTTATAAATTCTAAATTAAACATTCTTCGTTATTTCGGTGTACCTCTGAATGCGCGGTTTCACTGACAATAGAACGTTATTCGCTTGTAAATAGTCTCCCCTAAATCATTCTCACTGCGTAATTTCCGTAAACAATTTTTTCATAACCATCTCGCCTCGAGTGCGCGACGATTTTCGTCAATTCCATTCACAAAATTCAGAGCCCATCGGGACTTTTTTTTGGACACTGGCAAGCATTTTTGGCGCATCGCTCAGCCACTAAGCCGTCGAGATCTGTGCCCTGCCATTGTTCCTCAAGAACTTAATTGCCGGGCTTACCAAGACTGACTCGAGACCCTTACTCTTGCCTTTATTGTTTCTTTTTATTTTATTTCTTCATTGTTTCTTCTTGCCGACCAAGGGTTTTTTGTCTCGCCGACCACCGTTGACTCCCGCTGCATGCCGCTCTTGAGAACGTTGCCACTAGCCTGACGCTATCCCACCCTAGATCATTACTAGCGCCACTAGCCTGACGCTATACCACCCTAGATCATTACTATAGCGCCACTAACCTGACGCTATACCGCCCTAGATCATTACTAGCGCCACTAGCCTGGCGCTATACCACCCTAGATCATTACTAGCGCCACTAACCTGACGCTATACCGCCCTAGATCATAACTAGCGCCACTAGCCTGGCGCTATACCGCCCTAGATCATTACTAGCGCCACTAGCCTGGCGCTATACCACCCTAGATCATTACTGGCGCCACTGGCCTGACGCTAAAGAGCACACATAGGACCAACATTATTTATATATATTATTATAATGTATATAAATAATGAACGCCTATGAACAAACGCCCCTAACCCCACTTAGAAAGATTTAATTATCTCACCAACGAACACATATAGATTCATAATATGTTTGTTGTTGATAATAATAATTGAATAGTTTGGTATGATTAGTTTTCATTCTATGGAATAACGGAATGATTTTATTAGGAACCTCGGCTAGGAACCC